>NW_019268485.1:247485-256545 GCF_002742605.1 Olea europaea var. sylvestris
TAGTAGAAGTGCTTGATCCTCATCATCTACATCCACATCAATGTCCTTCAAGTCCGATATGATCCTATCAAACTTGTTGACGTACTCCCGGATTGGTGTACCTTCATCCATCTTGCAAGTATACAATTTGGACTTCAAGTAGATCCGATTTGTTAGAGTCTTCGTCATGAAGTTTGCCTCCAACTTTGTCCACACCTCCGCCACCGTTACCTCACTATCAACTAAGAAAGCAACATCTCTTTCAAGGCAAAGAATGATAGACGCTCGTGCCTCAAGATCTAACTCTTCCCAATCCTCGTCCGACATATCAACGTGCTTCTTCTCCTTTCCCGCCAATGCCTTGTGCAACTTTTGAGAAATCAACAAATTTTTCATTTGCATTCTCCAATATGAAAAATCATTCTTCCCATTGAATTTTTCTATCTCATACTTCCCAATCTTCACCATTCCTCTAGTAGACATGATTTACTCACTTGTTTACCGAAAATAAATCACAAAAGTTCACTTGGGAATTTTCACAAACACCTTGTGCACAACAAAGTTCAAGCAACTCACCACAAAATCGAAGCTTAACCACCTTGATTTTGGAAGGAGCTCTGATACCAAATTGTTGGGAAAACAATTCCCAATGAATGCCCAAGAAACAAACTAAGTTGGCAAAGTGAAAAATCCAAAATACATGAAGAACAAGAAAATGAGGAAGAAATGAATCCAATGGAATATATGATAATCAATGTGTTAGGATTACTTGAACAAGCCTCAAGTTAATCCCCAAGAAAGAAAATACCTTTGAATTTATACCCAAGATGAACACCTTCAACTTGTAAAAATTCTCTCCTTTTCTCTCTAGGTCTTGTGTTGTGTGAGTTGTGTTTTAAAGAGGGAAAAAATGCATATATATATACATGCCGGGGCGCCTAGGCGCCATGGAAGTGGCGCCTAGGCGCCAATATTCTGCTTCCCTTCTGCATTCGGGGCGCCTGGACATGGCGCCTAGGCGCCCAGTTTCTGCTGCAGCAGAAACAGGGCAGCGCCTAGGCGCTGTCCATGCAGCGCCTAGGCGCTGCTTGCCTTCTTTTCCCTTTCTTCTCTTCTTGCTTCCCTCCTTCTCACAGAATCAAACCAAACCAAACTTGAATAATTCCATAATTATATGTGGACTCGACGATTCCACTTACTAAATACCTAGAATTTTTGGTTTGGAACCGAATTGGACCATGCCCAGTCCTACATCTTAGAATTTCTTAAAAAGTCTTCGGCACACAATTTTAGAAAAAGCTCCCTGACGGGGGTCTGAGGATGCATTCTTTTTCTCTTTCATTTTCTAAATTATGTCTAAATAATTTTAAAATTATTTTTAAGTTTCTTGTTTGATATTTAATATTCAATATCTTCTGTTCTAGAAGAGTATAATAAAGCTTTGGTTTTCTTGGTGAAATTATTATTGTGCTACATTAATTATGGATAAAGTTGAATCTTGGAAGACACGCATCTATTTGATCCTTGTTCACTCTTAAAAAAACAAAAAAAAAAAAAACAAAACAAAATTCCTTAGCGAACCCTATCACATTCATCGCTAAGTATATAGCAATATGCGAAGGGAAAGAAAGCATGAAAGGTTCGCATATATTAAAATATGAATCACTCATTCGCTAAGCTAACCAATGTTTATTGAAATCCACGTAAAGCATGACACTTGTAACGAAATTATTATTGATAGCCAATAAGGAACCGTCATTTATCATTCTTCTAAAAGGACCAAATTACCCCAAGGTTTGGAGGAAAATCTATAAACACCCATTCAGTTGAAGATAAATGCATACAATTCAAATATCTCCCCTCTGGAGTAGCTATTTTCTTCCTATTTGAGCATCAACACTAGTGAGTTTAGAAAGTGAAAATTATAGCTAGATGAGTAGGATTTATTGATCGAATATCTATCGTCAACAAATTGGGGCCACCTATGGAAATTCAGAACAAAGAAAATCACAAACTTCTTTGTTAGAATTGAAAGGTTATAAGGATCAGGAAGGATAAATAGAATAGAGACAGAAAAATCTAGGAATTATTTAGTCAAAAGTGATGTTAATTCAAAGAGGAGGAGAGAAAATGCCTATAGGATGTCATGCCAATATTTTCCCTATTTGGCGCCATCATCAACAGAAAGGAACGCATGCTACATAGACAATCCATGAAATGATAGAGAAACTAAAGGCATTTGCAGCGTAACATATCTGCGTGTTAAGTATAAGAATCCAAAAAAGAGTTAATACAAGGATAACAGGAGAGTCTGATGCTAAGTTTTCCCCAAATGTAATAACAATTTGCGGACATCAAAACTTACAGTCTTGCTTAGGCAGAAAGTGACAAACAAGGAAAACTCTTATGACTGGAGGTATAACCAATGGAAGAATCTGAAGATGGGAAACTATAACGGTTCTTATTATGATCGTTCGCATAAAAGACTTGAAGGTATGCATCAACTATCAGTAGATTTGACAAATGACTATCTTCTTCATCAACGAGCAAGTCCCGAAATAAGGCAATTGACTACAAGGTTAAATAGCAAAAAGGAAAAGGAAGGAGGATCCCTTAGAAGTTATTATACTCAATTTAAAGTCAAAATGCTCGCTAGCATGATTGCTCTAGATGAAGATGCAAGGAATGCACTGTGGACCGATTTATTGATGAACACCTCCTACTAGATAGAGGCAGGCAAAAGGTATCCATTCTCCTTCCAATTAATAGATCCTATACTTAATGAGATCTAGGTAGATGACATCCTAGAGAATTAGAGGGTGATGGAAAATTGGAGGACGATGGAAAAGAACCAAGATGGGAAAATTAAATGAGACGCGATGATGTTTGCATATGGAATATCTAGATCACAATTTCATAGCTCCAGGGAGTCCATGGGCATGATGGGTGCATTTGTTCCTTGCAAGATAGTGACAAAGCATACCTATCTTTTGAACGATAGAGAGGAAAATTTTACAAAATCCATTGTACCAAAGGTCATGATATAGATGAGTGCTATGAAGTGCTAAAAATGGCCTGGATACAGAACGAGCATAGAAATATGACGAATCACTTTTACTTAGGACCACTACAATCTTCTAAACACCCGTATTGATTCCCTTACATCCTTAGTTGATGGCCTTGGCTACATGCTTCACCAATTGCAAGTTCAACAGGCTACTATACAAGCCCAACATAATGCCATTCAAGCTCAACAGACGACAATACAGACTCAACAGGATGCCTTCTATGTTCATTCCTACGCTCACTTTCCTCCTCCGAAGTCATAGTCATTGATTTTGTATTACATTTATATATTTTGGATACCTCTTTATACTTATTCCATCTAGCCTATTTTATTCCGAATGACAGCTATTTTTATGTTTTGGACATCTTATATTATTTTTCGATAGAATTTACTTGATATCACTTGTGCCTATGGTTGTGTTCTTAATCTTGCATGGCTTCGATCCCCACTTACGTGCTTTTTACTATTGCCAAAAGGAAAACTATATATATATACATACGGAAATGATCTAATAGGCACCGGTGCTTAGTTTATGTAAAGTATCGATGTCATTGCACACCAATTAATTGAAGAATAAGTTAATTAATGATAGGTCCATGAATTTATATATATAGGTGTTTAACAAATGTGATATGCTTGATGTATAAAAGAAAGGGAACATATATGTATAAAAAGATAGAGGGAATATACAAATTATATGTGATATCTAAAGTGTTTTTCTTAATAATGTGCTTTATCAAAGTGTTGCAAATCATCTTTGTTTGCCATAATCAGAAAATGGGAAATTGTTCACTTATGGTTGACTTCATGTTTTAATTATAACAAACAAATTGTTTTATCTCTAACAAATTGAATTCAAGTTTTCATCACTATTGTTGCAAAGTTGATCAATTATAGATAAAAAGATTACTACCAAAAGACTCAAATTGGACGATCAACAAAAATTGAGATGGAAGCAAATCACACGAAGACAAAGAACTTTAGCAATTAAACATCGAAGATACTAGATTTAGATATTTAGGATTCATATGTAAGTGTAAAATGTTTTAATCCTTAGCAATGAATTATTAAAAGCTCAAAGAATGAATATTTATGCATGAAAAAAAAAATCACTTTACAAAAATGCTTGCATAAAAATTGTTATTTTAAAAGAATTTCAACTTGATATTTGAAGTTTTTACAATATTACCTTGAAAAATAAAGTGAAAAAGTCTTTCAAAAACCAACATTTTTCAAATCAATCAAGAAAGAAAAATCCGAAAAAGTCTATCCAAGCGAACGTCTGGTTCGTCCAGTGTCACTTTTTTAAAGGTCCTGGATTTTAACACATGACGGCTAGTTTGGTTGTCATGTTCAGAAAGTGGACATCGGGTTGATTTGTCCAATTAGTCAAAAAGTTTGGCATTTTGACTGTTATAAATATCATTTCACTTTACATTCATTTTATGCTTTTGAGAGGACATTAAGTAAGATACTCTTGAGCTAAATTAAATCAATATATCTTATTCATCCTAATCAATTACATTACTTTGAAAAACTCTTGATTGAATCAACCTTTGAAAATCATTTTTCTCATTAAAGTTTTTCTTACCTAACACTTAAGCTTCATTCATTACTATTTATTATGTGTTACCATATTTCTCTCTTTGTACTTAATTTTGATTTTATCATTTACTAAGAGAGAAGTCTCAAATTATAAAATCATTTCTCTTCAAATTTGTGGGTTATATTGAAATCTTAGAAAGCTTAATATTATATAAGGATCAATGCTCCTTTTTCTTTTCTTTTTTTATATGTCATCGAAAGCATTGCAATGGTTTGGATTACACCATAAATCAATCAAATTTAGTGAAAATGCATTGCTTGTGATGGAGAACTTGGTAACAGAGGAAATAGATCGTTGGTTAGGATTGAATCTCCACAATTACATCATTTACACACTCTCTTCCCTTTTACTTATTGCTTTTGTATTTGTGCATTTTTATTTGATCGACTTATTCATTCTCAACTTGCGTATATTTGGACAAATCTTTGAAAAAGTTTTGAAAACTATTCTTGGGCTTTCAATGGAAAAATTTAATATTTTCCAAAAAGACAAGAAAAAGTCCTTCTATGTAAAAAAAACTAATACATTAGTTTACCTAGAGTAATCTAAATACTGATGTCATGAAACCTTGGAGGAACTTAGTAGCACATCAGCTTCGAGAGCCTCGAAATTCAAATTAAGAATAGGCACTTCCAAAGTGCAAAGTTCTTTGAGGGCTTGACCTCGAAGAAGAGCTATCAATTTTTCTGAGTGAATATAATCAAATAAGCCCAAAAGAAGGACAAATAAAGGCAGAACACTTACTGCATTCATTATAAGGACAAAGCATAACCAGAATAAGGTAAGGGTCATTGGGATGAAGCTCCCAAAGAAAAAGCTTTCCTCCTAGTTATGTATTTTTATTGGGTTTGTTGATGAATTTTGGGCATGTTTTAGGAGAGTGGAGAGTGAAATCGTAATGTCCCTTTTGTGGTACGTTGTATTTCCTGCTTTTAACGAATGATAAATAGAAAGGGTGAAAAGGAAGCTTGAGCCCCATGTCCATCGAATGCTTATGAATGGCTATATAATCATGGGGAAGCCAGGAAAAATCAACTCTACAGTATTAGGAACACCAAAGAAATCTCAAATTTCACCCAAATCTTTCTCAGTAATATTTTAAAATATTTTTGAGGCTTCAAAAGTCTCTCTATCCCTGGCAGTCGAAGTCATACGAACCTCATTAACCCTAGGTTAGGAATTGCTACCTCTATTAGGAAGTGCTGGGATTGCCCTAGATGATGAAGGATTCGCTAAAGATGTGACTAGGTCACAAGTTCGTTGGATTCATCAAAAGAGGGAGGTTCATCAGGGACAAATCCTGGAGTCTAGAACCTTCAATCTTAGAGCCTTGAGAAATATTTTGAGACTTTGGGACGACATGATGACAAAGGATATGATGTTGCTAAGAGGGACGAATAGCAAAAGATGTAAGAAAGAAACCCACAAAGAGGAATAACGTATTTATAGGTTCCATAAAGAAACATGAATCATTATATTGTGTGTTTAGATAAACCATAGCCGACCAAATTACATAGGCAATCGAAGCCATAGAATATTAGAAAGCGCCTTATTAAGAATTCAAAATGAACAGACTCGATTAAACATATCTAACGCGTACATTAAATACTTATAAGCCACTAGCCTAGAAATACAAGAAAAAGCACTACAACACACTCAAATAATAGTAGTAATCGTAGTATGTCTCCTCAAAATGACCAACATCAATCACCACTAACGAAAAGTACATATAAACAACAATAGGCTTGCAAATGCATCAAAAGAAATTACAAGTTGTAATATTAATATTAATATTAAAATTAGATTTCGGGAAATATATATTTGTTAACTCCAAAATTTCTACTCCACGAACCCTATTGCATTCGCAACGAAGCATATAGCAATGTGTGAAGGGAAATAAGGCATGAAAGGTTCGCATAAAATAAAATACAAACCCCTCCTTTGTCTAGGTTGTCAAAATGCACATAAAGCATGGCACTTGTTATAAAAGTAGTTATTTTTAAGCTAATGAGAAATTGCCATCCATCATTCTTCCAAAATGACTAAATTATCCCAAGGTTCAGAGAGACATCTATAAATATCCCATCATTTGAAAATATTGATATACAATTCAAATGTCTCCCTCTCAAAATAACTATTTTCCTTTTTGCTCCAATTTGAGCATCAAAACTAGTGAGTGTAGGATGTGAAAATTATAGCTAGGTGGGTATGATTTGTTGATTAGATTTCTATCATCAACAATCATGTTAGCACCAATGCAAGAAACGAAATTTGTTTTAAAGAGAGTTACATTCTCTTGCCTCACTTCATTTTGTTTCTAATTTCTACATTTTAGTAAGTCAATTTGTACATATTTTTATGTGTATACCTTAGTTTTAGTAAGTCGAAACTCTATCCACTAGTTTACACTAAAAAGTCACGATTTTTATTGTATTTGCATGCATGTACTTTTGATTAGAAGGAATAATAATCATTGTTCTATAAAATGCACTTAGGCGGCGCCTAGTGAGAGGCGCGGACGAAATGTAATGCCTTGACAATTAAGTGGTACACTATCAAGTTGATCTTCAATGCACAACTTGGCATGCCTTATTATTATTTTTTAATTCTTTTCCTTTTTAGAAGAAGCCTTTATTTGACTTTAGTTTCAAGTTTTTAAAAAACTATATCCGTACAAAAGTAAAAAATGACTTTATCCGATAAAAAAGTTAGATAAGATTTAGCTACGTTGCTATCTACATTATATAAATATGATTTTCAGACTTGTCCTTTTGTTGGAATTTTCAAAAGCATGTATCAAGTTCCAATAAATCAATTAAAATAAGATTTGTATAGTTGAAAATTGAAACTATGAAAAATAATCTAAGTTTCCTATTTTGAAAACTTGAAAAATTGTATAATTGATTAATTGCAAGAATTATTAAGTAAATATAATATTTTATAATTATAAATGTTTGATATGTATTTTTTTAATTATTAATGATTTTAGATTTTAGATTTTTAATTAAAAATAAGGAAACTTTTTCTACTCCTAGGCTCGTTTCGGCTCATAAAACTTGAAGTTTGAGTTCCACACTTATGCTTTTTAAAATGTTGAAATTATATACCAATTCATTCAACAAACAACTCATAAATCATAATACCACAAAACTCTTGCCAGTATAATATTTGAAATTCATTTAAATCACCTCAACTTTCTGGATTTATAATTTAATTTTGCTCGGTTTTTACCAACAAACTTGGAGATGGAAACATATATATACTCTGGTGACTCCGGTAGTGCCTTCTCATCCAAAGAATTGTGTATGGTATTAACTTGTTATTAAAGTGAACAAATTAAATTGCAGTTAGTACTATTTTTAAACCTAGAGGAGAAGTGTCTCATATTATCATAAAACTCATGAGGTATTGTCTCAAAATAAAGTAACTTGGTTTAAACATGAACTCTTGTTTTCATTTTATTAACATTATGTAATGACAATACACGTTTCAAATTATGTGTTGCTCTTGTGCAAAAGTAGTGGAGAAATTTAACCAAATTTTCACGTAGAAAAATCGATTGGTTCCTATTAAAAAATACAATCTCACAGCCAATATTTAAATGAAGCTAAGTACTGGATAATAAATCGCGCTCTAACCTGGTTAGAAAATCTCATAGACAGAGCCCGCAGATAATATGACAGAGGGTTTGCAATTGTATTCTTTCCAAGTGCAAGAACTCAGAAGCAGTCTCCGACATACCTATATCATGAGCAGTTTGATTCCATTTGGCAAAAGCTAATTCTTAAAATAATTTGTACATAAATTCAAAACTTGTCATACTCTTTAGTTACATATTCTTTAAAAAATTTGTATTACAAAACTTTTCCAATAACAGTAAGAGTACGTTTGATTGCAAGCATGTAATTTGTAAAAAAAGAAAATAAATTCGAGACAATTGAATTGTCTAGAACTTATTTATATGGAAATTATTAATTAAATGTGTATATTTGATTTAGTTTTCGATCTAGAAAATATTATATTTGTCCATTTTTTATTGTTGAATATATAAGAGAGAGAGAGAGAGATAAATGAGAGAGAGAGAGAGAGAGATGATTCCTTAAAAAATAAAATTATAATTCCCTGAAAGAAAATATTTTCCTTAATGAGAAAACTATAGTCACATTACCAAAAGTAGAAAAATGTCAATCAATTAGCACAAAAGTAAGAATTTAGGTAAAGAATTTAGGTAAAAAATACATTTTTCATGAAAAATATTGTCAACCAAACGTACCCTAATAGAGGCTTTTGGTCGAAAAAGTGGTGAATGATACTTTAATGAATCCATGGGCCTCAATAAAGCGGAGGTGCGATCCTGGAGTAAAGGTATAACGCCTACCATCACGCCTGAAATATTCTTGCCCCGATT
>NW_019268486.1:0-4759 GCF_002742605.1 Olea europaea var. sylvestris
CTTCTGGTTCACCTCGCTACAAGGACCATCCTGCAAAGGCTCTTCAGCTTCTTCCAAATCTATTCGGCCCCTAACTCATCCACAATGAACTTAATATCTATGTCGTGGTTCACCTCCCTTAGGCGAGTTATAATCCCTTGTGCGCTCCACAAAGCCCAAAAGTTGGCAAAGTTGTCATACTTCAATGTCTTATCAAAGTTGTCAATATAATTTTGGACTGCAATTTCGCCTGCCATCTTCGTTTCAGTCTTCAAGGATTCTATCATATCTCTTTTTAGGCTTAAATTGGGTGCAGAAGCTCTGCCATCTCCTTGTTTGAAACATCCAAGACCTCGAAAGCGAGGCGTTGGTGCTCATTTGATCGATCAATCCTCTTTGTCAGAGCCACAAATTGAGATTCATATTCAAGAAGTTAATTTCTCAAGCGATTGACTTGGACTTCAGTAGTGTCCAACTTTACCTAAGCTGTTGTTGTCCTCCTCACATCAGCCTCCTTCGCCTTGGCTTTGGCATTTTTACCTCCTCAAAATGCGGAGAAGTCTCCAATCATTGGCTTATCACCATTTTTTCTATGAAGGCTCATCTTCAGCAACCATGCTTGTACTTAAAGCTCATGCTATACAGGCGTTGTTTGTAGCCTGTAGGTCTTCAGCCTCACGTGACGCGATGTGATCTTGCCACTCCTCGTGTAGAAGCTCGAGAAATAAAATAAAATTAGGCTATTATATTGTGATGATCAAGTGCCACAAGCTTAGCCCATTTAAGAAACGAGCTATGGAAGCGCAACCCATTTAACATTATGAAAGCTCAAGCCATAAGTTAATTAAAAGCCCAACAATTTAAGATATTAAGTTTAAGTAAATTTGATTACAAAGATTTATTAAATAACTGAGTTGCCTCAATGATCGTCCACATGATATTTCATATAGGCAATCCAGGTTTAAATCACCATGTATATATTTTTATAAAACTTTATATATGAATTATTTTTTGGAAAATACTATGTGTACATAATAGTGTACACATATCATTACACCCCCCTCACATGGAGAGGCATCCACACACAATAAAATATTCGTGGGCCTCCCTTCATGTGGGAGGGGTGTAATGTATAGTGTACACCAAGAGGTGTACACATAGCATTTCCTTATTTTTTATGGCTTATAAACTCTTCAAATTCTTAGCTAACGACCAAATTTAACAAATTTAATGATAATATAACTCCCCTATTTATTATTATTAAAAAGGAAGGTTACAAAAAGAGGAATGTCACTTTTTCGCTACACCCCTCCTCAAATCTTAATTTACTCTTATTTTCTCTCAAAAAATATATTTCATATCAAGTTAAACTTAAGGAAATAACAAGGATGAGAAGAAGAAAGGCTTAATATACATTTTGTTCTTTTATATCCAAGAAAATTCAAGGTAGGTAGGTGCAAGTGTTTATTTCGTTTTCAAATTATGATTTTTTGATAAATGTTTGAATGAAATGGTACCTCCGAGTACAGTGCTTCTGCACTACAACAGTTTGAATGATTATTCTCATGCTCTACGCATTATTATAATGCTATAGTAATTGAACTTTGCCAGAAATCCATCTACGTGCAACGGTATAAATCTATAGTTCGAATTTCTAATTTGATAACGAAATACACCGATAATACCTATTGAGTTTCAAACTCATAGGTTATTACTTTCCTACAAGCTGAATGGATTTTCTTGGGGCGTGGAAGATGGTAGAGGATGATGCAATATGCTATGGAGGAAGCCGGTGATTTAATAATTTTAATTCGATCATGAAATGTTTGTGTTTGTTTCTTTTTATATGGATTTCTATGGACGTCATATGTGGAACCATTCTAAGAATATTTCTTCACGAATAAGTTGTATTTAAAAGTAGATATGTATTGTAGAGGTTAATTTACAAAACACCGTTTACAAAGCGAAAGGAAAAAAAGAAGTGTTAGCAAAATTAAAGTATTGCCGTCTTTTAAAAATTTTAGTTTCTGTCTTGACTTTAAAAATTCATGGTCACTCGTTACTTGGAATTTTTAGAGAAAACCAATGGCGCTGGATAACCACATAGGTCAGCTACTAAATAAACTTGGAATCGTGTTAATTCAATAGCGATAGAATTTTGTATGTCACTTAAGGTAAATTACACTGGCTAGTTTTGTTATTTTCTAGTTTTTGCCTTGATCTAAAAAAATCATAACTCAACCGTTACTTAGAACTTATAGATGAAACCAATTGGATTTGATAGTCTCATGGATTAGCTACTGAATAAATGTGAAATCATGTGGTTTTGATGTCCGTGAAATTTTATGTCATTTTAAGTGAACTGCACCGGTTTACCTTTCAACTGGATCACTGCTGGGTTTTGAAAAATATTTTAATATTTCATATGATGCCGTTGAAGCTAATTTTTGACTATGTCATATTATAAGTGATTTCCTACTTTATATTAAAATTTAATGAAGTTTCAAGGTCGATAGCTACGCAAATGAATTTATTTTAACACTTATCCTACGAGATAGAAAAAGAAAACAACTTGAGTTAGTGTTAGTGGGATTTTGAGATATATTTTAACGCCTCATCTGTCACCGACGGAATCCAATTTTGGATTTGTCAAATTATAAGATGTTCCCTACTTTTCCTTAAAATTTTATGAAATTTTGACATTGATAACTATGCAAATGAGTTTATTTTAAAACTTACCGTGCGAAAATCGGAAATCAAAACAGATTACTCTTTTTCTTACTTCCTAGACTAGTTCACACATGGAAAACTATCATACCTTTATTTGTTTGGCAGATATGTACTTGCCACTATTCAAGTAATAAAATAGACATATGCATGTATTTGCTCGACTCTTTTCTTCTTTAATGAATGCCTTTATGGAATTATGTTAATATTATGTTACTATCTAAAAGTAGATTTTAATGGGAAATTCATTGGTAGTTTTTAGCTTAAATTCTTAAATTAAATTATTATTTTAAATAATTTCTAAGTCCAAAACTAATGTACAGTTGTTTGGGTGATGCTCTCATACCAATGGGTCGGGGCGTTACACCTTAGTGTAATATTTGTTGTGGACTTTGATAGCAGAAGCAATTTCAGAAAGTAGCATCTCTAACACAGCCTCGGACATCTCTTCATCCTTGCTCTCCGAAAATTCGATAACTATTCGCTTCGAGGAGGATGAGCTAGTTTTTTTTGCCTTGAGAGGTACAAAAAGGAGCTGGGGATCAATTTGAGAAGTATCCAAGGATGGAGGAGGATAGTGCATTTTCTTATTCGAGACCTTGTTCACATGAGGTAAAGGCTGGGATGGCCTTTTCCTCAAAATGATACGAGTAGGGATTTGAGTGGAAAGTGGGGACTTGGTGTAATTTTATTCTTTATTAATTGAGGAGCTTTCTCTTCATGCTCCTCATCACAAACAGGGGAGTTCTTACCTAGCTGGACCAGTTGGTCATTTTAGCTTTTGCAGGCCATCGAACTGGATTGATTGTCTAGCAATAGCAACGCTCTGATGGATGGTCGTGAAATCCAGCCTCTAAGGCTTCTTACTAGCAAAAATATTTATAAAGTTACGAAGTAATAGCACCTCGACAACAAGTACTGCTAAGATTGAAGTGGTCACCTTGCACTTTGTAACGACATCAGCTCGTGGTTAGTGAAGGAGATATTTTTGTTTATCAGTTCGAAGAGACCCTGTTATCTAAAGCTAGGTTGATAGACGTCACGGATGTTGTCAAATTGTTCCCAGTGAATTTGCTTCTCAATAATAAATCTCTAGAATTCCAAACGGGATCATGTATAGTAAAACTCACTTACAACGTAAAATGGGTTAGGAATGTTAGGCCTTCTCATCAGGTTCAGGAAGAAGTTCAATGCTATCATATCCTGCAGATATCCCTACACTTAGCTTTCTAAGGTCACACTCGATGGATAGTCCAAGGCCTCCCATTTCTTCAAATTTTCAATAGTTCTAGAAAACAACCTCCAAATGTTCTTCTTAGACATAATACCAGTACCAATCTGATTAGAAGAGATAATGGAGCTCTCTCAGTTCGAAACTACTTATGCTAGGTCCTTATCCCTTAGACAAAATCAAAAGGAGAAGTTATAGATGTCTTAATAAGTACTAAAAGAGAGAAATTGGTAGAATGTTACCCAAAGGATAGTTTTTCTAGTTCAACTGGCTATCAAAATTAATGGGACCCATAGCAAACAATGAACATCACCAAAAATGCAAGAATATAATTGTAAAATGGAAATGGCAACTTGTAATATGATTACAATTTTTGCATAGTAAAAAGTTTGCAAAATATTGCACCTCTCATAGCCAGAGGCAATCATCTGAACCTATCGAATCAAAAAGCCAAACATAATTTAAGGGCATGGATGAGGCGTACGGATGCGTCACCTCAAGCAAGTGTAATTGTCTAGATGATCAACATTTATAACTTGGGTGAAGAATCTTTTGGAAAGAGTCGATGCCCTAGCTGGTTTTCTTCTTTGAAACATGTGTCCATCATTGACACGAAATTAAATGGTGTCTTATTAGTTCACACATTGATCCACTTCTGCTCCAATGTTAGAATTTCTTAAGGACCTCGCATTTGCTTCAACAACTTTTCTCAAAGCTTCTATCTTTCAAAATCTCTTCCTCAAGCAAGGAGCTCGTCTTTGTTTCAATAACATTTTTCAAGCAAGGACCTTGCCTCTACTTCAATAGCTTTTTTCAGAGTAT
>NW_019268487.1:0-4759 GCF_002742605.1 Olea europaea var. sylvestris
GAGCCCATTCCGACACAGTCGAGAAAAATGACGAAATTGTCGACGGCGCGATTTTTATTTCCGATCAAACTGCCAAATTTCAGGAATTTCCGACACAGTCGAGAAAAATGACGAAATTGCCCCCGACGCAGTTTTTGTATCCAATCAACCAGTCAAATTTTAGCCAATTCCGACACAGTCGCGAAAAATGACGAAATTACACCCGGCGCGGTTTTTGTTCTCGATCAACCTGTCAAATTTGAGCCCATTCCGACACAGTCGAGAAAAATTATGAAATTACCGTCGGCGCGATTTTTATTTCCGATCAAACTGCCAAATTTCGGCCAATTCCGACACAGTCGAGAAAAATGACGAAATTGCCCCCGGCGAGATTTTTGTTTCCGATCAACTAGTTAAATTTTAGCCAATTCCGTCATAGTCGCGAAAAATGACGAAATTACACCCGGCACGATTTTTGTTCCCGATCAACCTGTCAAATTTGAGCCCATTCCGGCACAGTCGTGAAAAATGACGAAATTGCCCCCGGCGAGATTTTTATTTCCGATCAACCAGTCAAATTTCAGCCCATTCAGACATCGTCGTGAAAAATGACGAAATAGCGCCCGGCGCGATTTTTGTTTCCGATCAACCTGTCAAATTTGAGTCCATTCCGACACAGACGAGAAAAATGACGAAATTGCCGCCGGCGCGATTTTTATTTCCGATCAAACTGCCAAATTTCAGCCAATTCCGACACGGTCGAGAAAAATGACGAAATTGCCCCCGGCGCGATTTTTGTTTCCGATCAACCTGTCAAATTTGAGTCCATTCCGACACAGACGAGAAAAATGACGAAATTGCCGCCGGCGCGATTTTTATTTCCGATCAAACTGCCAAATTTCAGCCAATTCCGACACGGTCGAGAAAAATGACGAAATTGCCCCCGGCGCGATTTTTGTTTCCGATCAACCTGTCAAATTTGAGCCCATTCCGACACAGTCGCGAAAAATGAAGAAATTGCCCCCGGCGCGATTTTTGTTTCCGATCAACCAGTTAAATTTTAGCCAATTCCGACACAGTCGCCAAAAATGACGAAATTACACCAGGAGCGGTTTTTGTTCCCGATCAACCTGTCAAATTTGAGCCCATTCCGACACAGTCGCGAAAAATGAAGAAATTGCCCCCGGCGCGATTTTTGTTTCCGATCAACCTGTCAAATTTGAGCCCATTCCGACACAGTCGTTAAAAATGACGAAATTGCCCCAGGCGCGATTTTTGTTTCCGTTCAACCTGTCAAATTTTCGCCCATTCCTACACAGTCGCGAAAAATGACGAAATTGCCCCATGCGCGGTTTTCGTTCCCGATCAACCTGTCAAATTTGAGCCCATTCCGACACAGTCGCGAAAAATGACGAAATTGCCCCATGCGCGGTTTTCGTTCCCGATCAACCTGTCAAATTTGAGCACATTCCGACACAGTCGCAAAAAATGACGAAATTGCCCCCGGCGCGATTTTTTTTTCCGATCAACCTGTCAAATTTCAGTCCATTCCGACATCGTCGCGAAAATTGAAGAAATTGCCCCAGGCGCGATTTTTGTTTCCGATCAACCTGTCGAATGTGAGCCCATTCCGACACAGTCGAGAAAAATGACGAAATTGCCCCCGGCGCGATTTTTATTTCAGATCAAACTGCAAAATTTCAGCTAATTCCAACACAGTCGAGAAAAATGACGAAATTACCCCCGGTGCGGTTTTTGTTCCCGATCAACCTGTCAAATTTGTGCCCATTCCGCCACAGTCGAGAAAAATGTCAAAATTGCCCCCGGTGCGATTTTTATTTCAGATCAAACTGCCAAATTTCAGCCAAGTCCGACACAGTCGAGAAAAATGAAGAAATTGTCCCCGGCGCGGTTTTTGTTTCCGATCAACAAGTCAAATTTTAGCAAATTCCGACACAGTCGCGAAAAATATCGAAATTACACCCGACGCGGTTTTTGTTTCCGATCAACCCGTTAAATTTTAGCCCATTCCGACATCATCGAGAAAAATGAGGAAATTGCCCCCGGCGCAATTTTTGTTCCCGATCAACCTGTCAAATTTGAGCCCATTCTGGCACAGTCGAGAAAAATGACGAAATTGCCGCCTGCGCGATTTCTATTTCAGATCAAACTGCCAAATTTCAGCCAATTTTGACACAGTCGAGAAAAATGAGGAAATTGCCCCCGGCTCAATTTTTTTTCCCGATCAACCTGTCAAATTTGAGCCCATTCCGACACAGTCGAGAAAAATGACGAAATTGCCGCCGGCGCGATTTTTATTTCTGATCAAACTGCCAAATTTCAGCCAATTCCGACACAGTCGCGAAACATGACGAAATTAAACCCAGCGCGATTTTTGTTCCCGATAAACCTGTCAAATTTGAGCCCATTCCGACACAGTCGAGAAAAATGACGAAATCGCCCCTGGCGCAATTTTTGTTTCCCATCAAACTGTCAAATTTGAGCCCATTCCGACACAGTCGCGAAAAATGACGAAATTACACCCGGCGCGGTTTTTGGTCCCGATCAACCTGTCGAATTTGAGCAGATTCCACCACAGTCGAGAAAAATGACGAAATTGCCCCCTGCGATATTTATTTTGCATCAAACTGCCAAATTTCAGCCAATTCCGACACAGTCGCGAAAAATGACGAAATTAAACCCAGCGCGATTTTTGTTCCCGATAAACCTGTCAAATTTGAGCCCATTCCGACACAGTCGAGAAAAATGACGAAATTGCTCCCGGCGCGATTTTTGTTTCCAATCAACCAGTCAAATTTTAGCCAATTCCGACACAGTCGCGAAAAATGACGAAAATACACCCGGCGCGATTTTTATTCCCGATCAACCTGTCAAATTTGAGCCCATTCCGACACAGCTGAGAAAAATGACGAAATTGCCCTCGACGCGATTTTTATTTCAGATCAAACTGCCAAATATCAGCCAATTCCGACACAGTCGAGAAAAATGACGAAATTGCCCCCGGTGCGGTTTTTGTTCCCGATCAACCTGTCAAATTTGAGCCTATTCCGACACAGTCTCGAAAAATGACGAAATTACCCCCGGCGCGATTTTTGTTCACGATCAACCTGTCAAATTTGGGCCCATTCCGACACAGTAGAGAAAAATGACGAAATTGCCGTCGGCGCGATTTTTATTTCCGATCAAACTGCCAAATTTCAGCAAATTCCGACACAGTCGAGAAAAATGACGAAATCGCCCCCGGCGCGATTTTTGTTCCCGATCAAACTGTCAAATTTGAGCCTATTCCGACACAGTCTCGAAAAATGACGAAATTACACCCGGCGCGATTTTTGTTCACGATCAACCTGTCAAATTTGGGCCCATTCCGACACAGTAGAGAAAAATGACGAAATTGCCGTCGGCGCGATTTTTATTTCCGATCAAACTGCCAAATTTCAGCAAATTCCGACACAGTCGAGAAAAATGACGAAATTGCCCCGGCGCGGTTTTTATTCCCGATCAACCAGCCCGGCGCGATTTTTGTTTCAGATCAAACTGCCAAATTTTAGCCAATTCCGACACGGTCGAGAAAAATGACGAAATTGCCCTCGGCGCGATTTTTGTTTCCGATCAACCAGTCAAATTTTAGCCAATTCAGACACAGTCGCGAGAAATGACGAAACTACACCCGGCGCGATCTTTGTTCCCGATCAACCAGTCAAATTTGAGCCCATTCCGACACAGTCGAGAAAAATAACGAAATAGCCCCCGCTGCGATTTTTATTTCAGATCAAACTGCCAAATTTCAGCCAATTCCGACACAGTTGAGAAAAATGACGAAATTGCCCCGGGCGCGATTTTTGTTCCCGATTAACCTGTCAAATTTGAGCCCATTCCGACACAGTCGAGAAAAATGACGAAATTGCCGCCGGCGCGATTTTTATTTCCGTTCAACCTGTCAAATTTTCGCCCATTCCTACACAGTCGCGAAAAATGACGAAATTGCCCCCGGCGCGATTTTCGTTCCCGATCAACCTGTCAAATTTGAGCCCAATCCGACACAGTCGCGAAAAATGACGAAATTGCCCACGGCGCGATTTTTGTTTCCGATCAACCTGTCAAATTTCAGCCCATTCCGACAACGTCGCGAAAAATGACGAAATTGCCTCAGGCGTGATTTTTGTTTCCGATCAACCTGTCAAATTTGAGACCATTCCGACACAGTCGAGAAAAATGACGAAATTGCCCACGGCGCGATTTTTATTTTAGATGAAACTGCCAAATTTCAGCCAATTCCGACACAGTCGAGAAAAATTACGAAATTGCCCCTACGCGGTTTTTGTTTCCGATCAACCAGTCAAATTTTAGCCAATTCCGACACTATCGCTAAAAAACCCGGCGTAGTTTTTGTTTCCTATCAAACTGCCAAATTTGAGCCCATTCCGACACAGTCGAGAAAAATGTCAAAATTGCCCCCGACGCGATGTTTATTTCAGATCAAACTATCAAATTTCAGCCAATTCCGACATAGTCGAGAAAAATGACGAAATTGCCCCCGTCGCGGTCTTTGTTTCCGATCAACAAGTCAAATTTTATCCAATTCCGACACAGTCGCGGAAAATGACGAAATTACACCCAACGCGATTTTGGTTCCCGATCAACCTGTCAAATTTGAGCCTATTCATACACAGTCCGGAAAAATGACGAAATTGCCCCCGGGGCAATTTTTGTTTCCGATCAACCCGTTAAATTTCAGCCCATTCCGACATCGTCGAGA
>NW_019268488.1:0-4756 GCF_002742605.1 Olea europaea var. sylvestris
TCAATCCAAGCGTACCAAATATGCATGTGCTCATTCTTTCGAAAAATGGCTTAACTCCCCCATACGTCACGACATAGTGGTGAGTTCAATCCAAAACGGCCGCAACATTTCCAAAAAGTTCTTATGGGCCCAAAATGGACACCGTGTGCAAAAGTTACGTTCAATTCTTCGTCCGCCGACTCTCCAAGCGTTCTCAATATACAAGCGCTCATTCCTTCAAAAAATGGCCAAAATCACTCGTACATCACGACGAAGTTGTGAGTTCAATCCGAAACGGTCGCTACATTTCCAAAAAGTTCTTATGGGCCCGAAACGGACACCGTGTGTAAAAGTTACGTTCAATTCTTCGTCCGCCGACTCTCCAAGCGTTCTCAATATACAAGCGCTCATTCCTTCAAAAAATGGCCAAAATCACTCGTACATCACGACGAAGTTGTGAGTTCAATCCGAAACGGTCGCTACATTTCCAAAAAGTTCTTATGGGCCCGAAACGGACACCGTGTGTAAAAGTTACGTTCAATTCTTCGTCCGCCGACTCTCCAAGCGTTCTCAATATACAAGCGCTCATTCCTTCAAAAAATGGCCAAAATCACTCGTACATCACGACGAAGTTGTGAGTTCAATCCGAAACGGTCGCTACATTTCCAAAAAGTTCTTATGGGCCCAAAACGGACACCGTGTGTAAAAGTTACGTTCAATTCTTCGTACGCCGTCAATCCAAGCGTTCCAAATATGCAAGTGCTCATTCTTTCGAAAAATGGCTTAACTCCCCCATACGTCACGACATAGTGGTGAGTTCAATCCAAAACGGTCGCTACATTTCCAAAAAGTTCTTATGGGCCCGAAACGGACACCGTGTGTAAAAGTTACGTTCAATTCTTCGTACGCCGTCAATCCAAGCGTTCCAAATATGCAAGTGCTCATTCTTTCGAAAAATGGCCAAAATCCCTCGTACGTCACGACGAAGTGGTGAGTTCAATCCAAAACGGTCGTTACATTTCCAAAAAGTTCTTATGGGTCCAAAACGGACACCGTGTGCAAAAGTTACGCTTAATTCTTCGTCCACCGACTCTCCAAGCGTTCCCAATATACAAGCGCTCATTCCTTCGAAAAATGGCTTAACTCCCCCATACGTCACGATGAAGTGGTGAGTTCAATCCAAAACGGTCGCTGCATTTTCAAAAAGTTCTTATGGGCCAAAAACGGACACCATGTGCAAAAGTTACAATCAATTCTTCGTCCGCCGACACTCAAAGCGTTCTAAATATGCAAGTGCTTATTCTTTCAAAAAATGGCCAAACTCCCTCGTACGTCACGATGAAGTGGTGAGTTCAATCCAAAACGGTCGCTACATTTCCAAAAAGTTCTTATGGGCCTAAAACGAACACCGTGTGCAAAAGTTACGCTCAATTCTTCGTCTGTCGACTCTCCAACCGTTCTAAATACGCAAGTGCTCATTCTTTTGAAAAACGGCCAAAATCCCTCGAACATCACGATGAAGTGGTGAGTTCAATCCAAAATGGTCGCTACATTTCCAAAAAGTTCTTATGGACCCAAAACGGACACCGTGTGCAAAAGTTACGCTCAATTCTTCGTCCGCCGACTCTGCAAGCGTTCTCAATATTCAAGCGCTCATTCCTTCGATAAATGGCCAAAATCACTCGTACGCCACGACGATGTTGTGAGTTCAATCCAAAACGGTCGCTACATTTCCAAAAAGTACTTATGGGCCCAAAACGGACACCGTGTGCAAATGTTACGCTCAATTCTTCGTCCGCCGACAATCCTAGCGTTCTAAATATGCAAGTGCTTATTCTTTCAAAAAATGGCGAAAATCCCTCGTACGCCACGACGAAGTGGTGAGTTCAATCCAAAACGGTCGCTACATTTCCAAAAAGTACTTATGGGCCCAAAACGGACACCGTGTGCAAATGTTACGCTCAATTCTTCGTCCGCCGACAATCCTAGCGTTCTAAATATGCAAGTGCTTATTCTTTCAAAAAATGGCGAAAATCCCTCGTACGCCACGACGAAGTGGTGAGTTCAATCCAAAACGGTCGCTACATTTCCAAAAAGTACTTATGGGCCCAAAACGGACACCGTGTGCAAAAGTTACGCTCATTTCTTCGTCCGCCGACTCTCCAACCGTTCTAAATATGCAAGTGCTCATTCTTTCGAAAAATGGCCAAAATCCCTCGTACGTCATGACGAAGTGGTGAGTTCAATCCAAAACGATCGCTACATTTCCAAAAAGTTCTTATGGGCCCAAAACGGACACCGTATGCAAAAGTTACGATCAACTCTTCGTCCGCCAACTCTCCAACCGTTCTAAATATGCAAGTGCTCATTCTTTTGAAAAATGGCCAAAATCCCTCGTACGTCACGATGAAATGGTGAGTTCAATCCAAAATGGTCGTTACATTTCCAAAAAGTTCTTATGGGCCCAAAACGGACACCGTGTGCAAAAGTTACGCTCATTTCTTCGTCCGCCGACTCTCCAACCGTTCTAAATATGCAAGGGCTCATTCTTTCGAAAAATTGGAAAAATCCCTCATACGTCATGACGAAGTGGTGAGTTCACTCCAAAACGGTCGCTACATTTCCAAAAAGTTATTATGGGCCCAAAACGGACACCGTATGCAAAAGTTACAATCAATTCTTCGTCCGCCGACTCTCCAAGCGTTCTCAATATACAAGCGCTCATTCCTTCGAAAAATGGCTTAACTCCCCCATACGTCCCGATGAAGTGGTGAGTTCAATCCAAAACGGTCGCTACATTTCCAAAAAGTTCTTATGGGCCCAAAACGGACACCGTATGCAAAAGTTACAATCAATTCTTCGTCCGCCGACTCTCCAAGCGTTCTCAATATACAAGCGCTCATTCCTTCGAAAAATGGCTTAACTCCCCCATACGTCACGACAAAGTGGTGAGTTCAATCCAAAACGGACGCTACATTTCCAAAAAGTTCTTATGGGCCCAAAACGGACACCGTGTGCAAAAGTTACGCTCAATTCTTCGTCCGCCGACTCTCCAACCGTTCTAAATACGCAAGTGCTCATTCTTTTGTAAAATGGCCAAAATTCCTCGTACGTCACGACGAAGTGGTGAGTTCAATCCAAAACGGTCGCTACATTTCCAAAAAGTTCTTATGGGCCCAAAACGGACACCATGTGCAAAAGTTACGCTCAATTCTTCGTCCGCCGTCTCTCCAAGCGTTCTCAATATACAAGTGCTCATTCCTTCGAAAAATGGCCAAAATCACCGTACGTCACGACGAAGCTATGAGTTCAACCCAAAACGGTCGCTACATTTCCAAAAAGTACACATGGGCCCAAAACGGACACCGTGTGCAAAAGTTACACTCAATCCTTCGTACGCCGTCAATCCAAGCGTTCCAAATATGCAAGTGTTTATTCTTTCGAAAAATGGCTTAACTCCCCCATACGTCACGACAAAGTGGTGAGTTCAATCCAAAACGGTCGCTACATTTCCAAAAAGTTCTTATGGGCCCAAAACGGACACCGTGTGCAAAAGTTACGCTCAATTCTTCGTCCGCCACTCTCCAACCGTTCTAAATATGCAAGTGCTCATTCTTTTGAAAAATGGCCAAAATCCCTCGTACGTCACGACGAAGTGGTGAGTTCAATCCAAAACGGTCGTTACATTTCCAAAAAGTTCTTATGGGCCCAAAACGGACACCGTGTGCAAAGGTTATGCTCAATTCTTCGTCCACCGACCCTCCAAGCGTTCTCAATATACAAGCGTTCACTCCTTCGAAAAATGGCTTAACTCCCCCATACATCACGATGAAGTGGTAAGTTCAATCCAAAACGGTCGCTACATTTTCAAAAAGTTCTTATGGGCCCAAAACGGACATCGTGTGCAAAAGTTACAATCAATTCTTCGTCCGTCGACTCTCAAAGCGTTCTAAATATGCAAGTTCTTATTCTTTCGAAAAATGGCCAAACTCCCTCGTACGTCACGATGAGGTGCTGAGTTCAATCCAAAATGGTCGCTACAATACCAAAAAGTTCTTATGGGCCCAAAACGAACACCGTGTGCAAAAGTTACGCTCAATTCTTCGTCCGCCGACTCTCCAACCGTTCTAAATACAAAAGTGCTCATTCTTTTGAAAAATGGCCAAAATCCCTCATACGTCACGATGAAGTGGTGAGTTCAATCCAAAACGGTCGCTACATTTCCAAAAAGTTCTTATGGTCACAAAATGGACACTGTGTGCAAAAGTTACGCTCAATTCTTCGTACGTCGACAATCCAAGCGTTCCAAACATGCAAGTGCTCCTTCTTTCAAAAAATGGTTGAACTCCCCCATACGTCACGATGAAGTGGTGAGTTCAATCCAAAACGGTCGCTACATTTCCAAAAAGTTCTTATGGGCCCAAAACGGACACCGTGTGCAAAAGTTACAATCGATTCTTCGTCCGCCGACTCTCCAACCGTTCTAAATACGCAAGTGCTCATTCTTTTGAAAAATGGCCAAAATCCCCCGTACATCACGATGAAGTGGTGAGTTCAATCCAAAACGGTCGCTACTTTTCAAAAAAGTTCTTATGGGCCCAAAACGGACACCGTGTGTAAAAGTTACGCTCAATTCTTCGCCCGCGGACTCTCCAAGCGTTCTCCATATACAAGCGCTCATTCCTTCAAAAAAGGGCCAAAATCACTTGTACATCACGACGAAGTTGTGAGTTCAATCCAAAACGGTCGCTACATTTCCAAAAAGTACTTATGGGCC
>NW_019268489.1:0-4756 GCF_002742605.1 Olea europaea var. sylvestris
GTGGCAATTTCGTCATTTTTCGCGACGATTTCGGAATGGGCTAAAATTTGACTGGTTGATCGAAAACAAAAATCGCGCCGGGGCAGTTTCGTCATTTTTCGCGACTGTGTTGGACTTGGCTAAAATTTGACAGGTTGATCGGAAACAAAAATCGCGCCGGGGGTTATTTCGTCATTTTTCGCGACTGTGTCAGAATGGGCTAAAATTTGACAGGTTGATCGGAAACAAAAATCGCACCGGGGTCATTTTCGTCATTTTTCGCGACTGTGTCGAAAAGGGTTCAAATTTGACGGGTTGGTCGGAAACAAAAATCGCGCCGTGGGCAATTTCGTCATTTTTCGGGACTGTGTCGGAATGGGCTAATATTTGACAGGTTGATCGGAAACAAAAATCGCGCCGTGGGCAATTTCGTCATTTTTCGGGACTGTGTCGGAATGGGCTAATATTTGACAGGTTGATCGGAAACAAAAATCGCGCCAGGGTCATTTTCGTCATTTTTCGCGACTGTATTGGAATGGGCTCAAATTTGACAGGTTGATCGGGAACAAAAATCGTGCCGGGTGAATTTCGTCATTTTTCGCAACTATGTCGGAATAGGCTAAAATTTGACAGGTTGATCGGAAACAAAAACCGCGCCTGGGGCAATTTCGTCATTGTTCGCGACTGTGTCGGAATGGGCTAAAATTTGATAGGTTGATCGGAAAAAAAAGTCGAGCCAGGGGCAATATCGTCATTTTTCTCGACTGTGTCGGAATGGGCTGAAATTTGGCAGGTTGATCGGAAATAAAAATCGCGCCGGAGACAATTTCGTCATTTTTCTGGACTGTGTCGGAATGGGCTAAAATTTGACTGGTTGATCGGACACAAAAACTACGCCAGGGTCAATTCCGTCATTTTTCGGGACGATTTCGGAATGGGCTAAAATTTGACTGGTTGATCGGAAACTAAAGCTGCGCCAGGGGCAATTTCGTCATTTTTCACGATGATGTCGGAATGGGCTAAAATTTGACTGGTTTATCGGAAATAAAAACCGCGCCGGGGGCAATTTCGTCATTTTTCACGACTGTATCGGAATGGGCTAAAATTTGATAGTTTGATCGGAAACAAAAATTGCGCCAGGGTCAATTTCGTCATTTGTCGCAACTGTGTCGGAATTGCCTCAAATTTGACAGGTTGATCGGGAACAAAAATCGTGGCGGGTGAATATCGTTATTTTTCGTAGTTATGTCGGAATTGGCTAAAATTTGAATGGGAAACAAAAATCGCGACGTGGGCAATTTCGTCATTTTTCGCGACTGTGTCGAAATGGGCTAAAATTTGACAGGTTGATCGGAAACAAAAATCGCGCCGGGGGCAATTTCGTCATTTTTCGCGACTGTGTCGGAATGGGCTCAAATTTGACAGGTTGATCGGAAACAAAAATCGCGCCGGGGGCAATTTCGTCATTTTTCGCGACTGTGTCGGAATGGGCTCAAATTTGACAGGTTGATCGGAAACAAAAATCGCGCCGAGTGCAATTTTGTCATTTTTATGGACTGTGTCGAATCGGCTAAAATTTGACTGGTTGATCTGAAACTAAAGCTGCACCAGGGGCAATTTCGTCATTTTTCGCGATGATGTCGGAATGGGCAAAAATTTGACTGGTTTATCGGAAATAAAAATCGTGCCGGGGGCAATTTCGTCATTTTTCGCGACTGTGTCGGAATGGGCTAAAATTTGATAGTTTGAACGGAAACAAAAATCGCGCCGGGGTCAATTTCGTCATTTTTCGCAACTGTGTCGGAATTGGCTCAAATTTGACTGGTTGATTGGGAACAAAAATCGTGGCGGGTGAATATCGTCATTTTTCGCAGTTGTGTCGGAATTGGCTAAAAGTTGAATGGTTGATCGGAAAGAAAAATCGCGACGGGGGCAATTTCGTCATTTTTCGCGACTGTGTCGAAATGGGCTAAAATTTGACAGGTTGATCGGAAACAAAAATCGCGCCGGGGGCAATTTCGTCATTTTTCTCGACTGTGTCGGAATGGGCTCAAATTTGACAGGTTGATCGAGAACATAAATCGCCACGGGGGCAATTTCGCCATTTTTCGCGACTGTGTCGGAATGGGCTAAAATTTGACAGGTTGATCGGAAACAAAAATCGCGCCGGGGGCAATTTCGTCATTTTTCTCGACTGTGTCGGAATGGGCTCAAATTTGACAGGTTGATCGAGAACATAAATCGCCACGGGGGCAATTTCGCCATTTTTCGCGACTGTGTCGGAATGGGCTAAAATTTGACAGGTTGATCGGAAACAAAAATCGCGCCGGGGGCAATTTCGTCATTTTTCTCGACTGTGTCGGAATGGGCTCAAATTTGACAGGTTGATCGAGAACATAAATCGCCACGGGGGCAATTTCGCCATTTTTCGCGACTGTGTCGGAATGGGCTAAAATTTGACAGGTTGGTCGGAAACAAAAATCGCGCCGGCGTCAATTTCGTCATTTTTCGCGACTGTGTCGGATGGGCTAAAATTTGACAGGTTGGTCGGAAACAAAAATCGCGCCGGCGTCACTTTCGTCATTTTTCGCGACTGTGTCGGAATGGGCTCAAATTTGACAGGTTGATCGAGAACATAAATCGCCACGGGGGCAATTTCGCCATTTTTCGCGACTGTGTCGGAATGGGCTAAAATTTGACAGGTTGATCGGAAACAAGAATCGCCTGGGGGTCAATTTCGTCATTTTTCGTAACTGTGTCGGAATGGGCCAAAATTTGACAGGTTGATCTGGAACAAAAATCGTGCCGGGTGAATTTCGTAATTTTTCGCAACTATGTCGGAATAGGCTAAAATTTGACAGGTTGATCGGAAACAAAGATCGCGCCGGGGGCAATTTCGTCATTTTTCGCGACCGTGTCGGAATGGGTTAAAATTTGACAGGTTGATCGGAAACAAAAATCGCGCCGAGGGCAATTTCGCCATTTTTCGCGACTGTGTCGGAATGGGCTAAAATTTGATAGGTTGATCTGGAACAAAAATCCCACCGGGGGCAATTTCGTCATTTTCCTGGACTGTGTCGGAATGGGCTAAAATTTGACTGGTTGATCCGAAACTAAAACTGCGCCAGTGACAATTTCGTCATTTTTCGCGACGATTTCGGAATGGGCTAAAATTTGACTGGTTGATCGATAACAAAAATCGCGCCGGGGGCAGTTTCGTCATTTTTCGCGACTGTGTTGTAATTGGCTAAAATTTGACACGTTGATCGGAAACAAAAATCGCGCGGGGGGCAATTTCGTCATTTTTCGCGACTGTGTCGGAATGGGCTAAAATTTGGCAGGTTGATCGGAAACAAAAATCGCACCGGGGGCAAATTCCTCATTTTTCTCGACTGTGTCGGAATTGGCTGAAATTTGGCAGTTTGATCGGAAATAAAAATCGCGCCGGGGGCAATTTCGTCATTCTTCTCGACTGTGTCGGAATTGGCTGAAATTTGGCAGTTTGATCGGAAATAAAAATCGCGCCGGGGGCAATTTCGTCATTCTTCTCGACTGTGTCGGAATTGGCTGAAATTTGGCAGTTTGATCGGAAATAAAAATCGCGCCGGGGGCAATTTCGTCATTTTTCGCGACTGTGTCGGAATGGGCTAAAATTTGGCAGGTTGATCGGGAACAAAAATCGTACCGGGTGAATTTCGTCATTTTTCGCAACTATGTCGGAATTGGCTAAAATTTGAAAGGTTGATCGGAAACACGAACCGCGTCGTGGGCAATTTCATCATTTTTCTCGACTGTGTCGGAAATGGGCTAAAATTTGACAGGGTGATCGGAAACAAAAATCGCGCCGGGGTCAATTACGTCATTTTTCGCGACGGTGTCGGAATGGGTTCAAATTTGACAGGTTGATCGGAAACAAAAATCGCGTCGGGGGTAATTTCGCCATTTTTCGTGACTGTGCCGGAATGGGCTAAAGTTTGACAGGTTGATCGGAAACGAAAATCACGCTAGGGTCAATTTCGTCATTTTTCGCGACTGTGTCGGAATGGGCTCAAATTTGACAGTTTGATCGGGAACAAAAATCGTGCCGGGTGAATATCCTCGTTTTTCGCAAATGTGTCGGAATTGGCTAAAATTTGACGGGTTGATTGGAAACAAAAATCGCGACGGGGGCAATTTCCTGATTTTCGCGACTGTGTCGGAATGGGCTAAAATTAGACGGGTTGATCGGAAACAAAAATTGCGCCAGGGGCAATTTCGTCATTTTACTCGACTGTGTCGAAATGGGCTTAAAATTTGGCAGGTTGATCGGAAATAAAAATCGCGCCGGAGGCAATTTCGTCATTTTTCTGGACTGTGTCGGAATGGGCTAAAATTTGACTTGTTGATCGGACACAAAAACTACGCCAGGGTCAATTTCGTCATTTTTGCGACGACGTCGTAATGGGCTAAAATTTGACAGGTTGATCAGAAACAAAAATCGTACCGGGCGCAATTTCGTCATTTTCGCGTCTGTGTCGGAATGGGCTATAAATTGACAGGTTGATCGGAAACAAAAATCGCGCCGGGGGCAATTTCGTCATTTTTCGCGACTGTGTCGGAATGGGCTAAAGTTTGACAGGTTGATCGGAAACGAAAATCACGATGGGGTCAATTTCGTCATTTTTCGCGACTGTGTCGGAATGGGCTCAAATTTCGCAGTTTGATCGGGAACAAAAATCGTGCCGGGTGAATATCGTCATTTTTCGCAACTGTGTCGGAATTGGCTAAATTTTGACAG
>NW_019268490.1:0-4755 GCF_002742605.1 Olea europaea var. sylvestris
AGAGTTCCAAATATGCGAGTTGTCGTTCTTTAAAAAATGGTCGAAAACCTTAATACGTCATTACGAAAGCGTGAGCTAAACCCAAAACGGTCGCTACATTTCCGAAAAGTACATATGGTCCCAAAAACGGACACTATCTGCAAAAGCTATGATCAATTCTTCGAACGCCGTCAGTCCAAATATGCAGGTGCACGTTCCTCAAAAAATGGTTAAAATCCCTCATACGTCACGACGAAGTTGTGAGTTCAATCCAGAAGGGTCGCTACATTTTCGAAAAGTGCTTATGGTCCCAAAACGGACACCGTCTGCAAAAGTTCCGATCATTTCTTCGAAGGTCGACAATCCTAGAGTTCCTAATCTGTGAGTTGTCATTCTTTAAAAAATGGTCAAAAACCTTAATACGTCATTACGTAATCGTGAGCTAAACCCAAAATGGTCGCTACATTTCCGAAAAGTACTTATGGTCCCAAAAACTGACACTGTCTGCAAAAGCTATGCTCAATTCTTCGAACGCCGTCCGTCCAAATATGCAGGTGCACGTTCCTCAAAAAATGGTTAAAATCCATCATACGTCACGATGACGTTGTGAGTTCAATCCAGAAGGGTCGCTACATTTTCGAAAAGCACTTATGGGCCCAAAACGGACACCGTTTGCCAAAGTTACGCTCATTTCTTCGAAGGTCGACACTCCAAGCGTTCAAAATACGCGAGTGGTCATTCATCTAATAAAGGACGAAAACCCTAATATGTCATTACGAAATCGTGAGCTAAACCCAAAACGGGCGCTACATTTCCAAAAAGTACTTATGGTCCCAAAAACGGACACTGTCTGTAAAAGCTATGCTCAATTCTTCGAACGCCGTCTGTCCAAATATGCAGGTGCACGTTCCTCAAAAAATTGTTAAAATCCCTCATACATCACTGCGAAGTGGTGATTTCAATCCAGAAGGGTCGCTACATTTCCGAAAAGTACTTATGGTCCCTAAACGGACACCGTCTGCAAAAGTTACGATCATTTCTTCGAAGGTCGACAATCCAAGCGTTCCAAATATAAAAGTGCTCATTCTTTCGATAAATGGCCGAAATCCCTCGAACGTCACGACGAAGTTGTGAGTTCAATCTAAAAGGGTCGCTACATTTCCGAAAAGGACTTATGGTCCCAAAAACGGACACTGTCTGCAAAACCTATGCTCAATTCTTCGAACGCCGTCAGTCCAAATATGCAGGTGCACGTTCCTCAAAAAATGGTTAAAATCCCTCATACGTCACGACGAAGTGGTGAGTTCAATCCAGAAGGGTCGCTACAGTTCCGAAAAGTACTTATGGTCCCAAAACGGACACCGTCTGCAAAAGTTACGATCATTTCTTCGAAGGTCGACAATCCAAGATTTCCAAATATGCGAGTTTTCGTTCTTTAATAAATGGTCGAAAACCATAATACGTCATTAGGAAATCGTGAGCTAAACCCAAAACGGTCGCTACATTTTCGAAAAGTACTTATGGTCCCAAAAACGGACACTGTCTGCAAAAGCTATGCTCAATTCTTCGAACGCCGTCAGTCCAAATTTGCAGGTGCACGTTCCTCGAAAAAATTTTGAAATCCCTCATACGTCACGAAGAAGTTATGAGTTCAATCCAGAAGGGTCGCTACATTTTCAAAAAGTGCTTATGGTCCCAAAACGGACACCGTCTGAAAAAGTTATGATCATTTCTTCGATGGTCGACAATCCAAGTGTTCCAAATTTGCGAGTTGTCGTTCTTTAAAAAATGGTCGAAAACCTTAATACATCATTACGTAATCGTGAGCTAAACCCAAAACCGCTGCTACATTTCCGAAAGTACTTATGGTCCCAAAAACGGACACTGTCTAAAAAAAGCTATGCTCAATTCTTCGAACGTCGTCAGTCCAAATATGCAGGGGCACGTTCCTCAAAAAATGGTTAAAATTCCTCATACGTTACGACGAAGTGGTGAGTTCAATCCAGAAGGGTCGCTACATTTCCGAAAAGTACTTATGGTCCCAAAACGGACACCGTCTGCAAAAGTTACGATCATTTCTTCGAAGGTTGACGATCCAAGAGTTCCAAATATGCGAGTTGTCGTTCTTTAAAAAATGGTCTAAAACCTTAATACGTCATTACGAAATCGTGAGCTAAACCCAAAACGGTCACTACATTTCCGAAAAGTACTTATGGTCCCAAAAACGTACACTGTCTGCAAAAGCAATGCTCAATTCTTCGAACGCCGTCAGTCCAAATATGCATGCGCACGTTCCTCAAAAAATGGTTAAAATCCCTCATACGTCATGAGGAAGTTGTGAGTTCAATCCAGAAGGGTCGCTACATTTTTGAAAAGTGCTTATGGTCCGAAAACGGACACCGTCTGCAAAAGTTACGATCATTTCTTCGAAGGTCGACACTCCAAGCGTTCCTAATATGCGAGTTGTCGTTTTTTAAAAAATGGTGAAAACCTTAATACGACATTACGTAATCGTGAGCTAAACCCAAAACGGTCGCTACATTTTCGAAAAGTACTTATGGTCCCAAAAACGGACACTGTCTGCAAAAGCTATGCTCAATTCTTCGAACGCCGTCAGTCCAAATATGCAGGTGTACGTTCCTCAAAAAATGGTTAAAATCCATCATACGTCACGACGAAGTTGTGAGTTCAATCCAGAAGGGTCGCTACATTTTTGAAAAGTACTTATGGGCCCAAAACGGACACCGTTTGCAAAAGTTACGCTCATTTCTTCGAAGGTCGACACTCCAAGCGTTCAAAATATGCGAGTGGTCATTCATCTAATAAAGGACGAAAACCCTAATATGTCATTATGAAATCGTGAGCTAAACCCAAAACGGTCGCTACATTTTTGAAAAGTGCTTATGGTCCGAAAACGGACACCGTCTGCAAAAGTTACGATCATTTCTTCGAAGGTCGACACTCCAAGCGTTCCTAATATGCGAGTTGTCGTTTTTTAAAAAATGGTGAAAACCTTAATACGTCATTACGTAATCGTGAGCTAAACCCAAAACGGTCGCTACATTTTCGAAAAGTACTTATGGTCCCAAAACGGACACCGTCTGCAAAAGTTACGATCATTTCTTCGATGGTCGAAAATCCAAGAGTTCCAAATTTACGAGTTGTCGTTCTTTAAAAAATGGTCGAAAACCTTAATACGTCATTACGTAATCGTGAGCTAAACCCAAAACCGCTGCTACATTTCCGAAAGTATTAATGGCCCCAAAAATGGACACTGTCTAAAAAAAGCTATGCTCAATTCTTCGAACGTCGTCAGTCCAAATATGCAGGCGCACGTTCCTCAAAAAATAGTTAAAATCCCTCATACGTTACGAGGAAGTGGTGAGTTCAATCCAGAAGGGTCGCTACATTTCCGAAAAGTACTTATGGTCCCAAAACGGACACCGTCTGCAAAACTTACGATCATTTCTTCGAAGGTTGACGACCCAAGAGTTCCAAATATGCGAGTTGTCGTTCTTTAAAAAATGGTCAAAAACCTTTATACGTCATTACGAAATCGTGAGCTAAACCCAAAACGGTCGCTACATTTTCGAAAAGTACTTATGGTCCCAAAAACGGACGTTGTCTGCAAAAGCTATGCTCAATTCTTCGAACGCCGTCAGTCCAAATATGCAGGTGCACGTTGCTCAAAAAATGGTTAAAATCCGTCATACGTCACGACGAAGTTGTGAGTTCAATCCAGAAGGGTCGCTACATTTTTGAAAAGTGCTTATGGTCCCAAAATGGACACCGTCTGCAAAAGTTACGATCATTTCTTCGAAGGTCGACAATCCAAGAGTTCTAAATATGCGAGTTGTCGTTCTTTAAAAAATGGTCGAAAACCTTAATACGTCATTGCGAAAACGTGAGCTAAACCCAAAACGGTCGCTACATTTCCGAAAAGTACTTATGGTCCGAAAAATGGACACTGTCTGCAAAAGCTATGCTCAATTCTTCGAACGCCGTCAGTCCAAATATGCAGGTGCACGTTCCTCAAAAAATGGTTAAAATCCCTCATATGTCACGATGAAGTGGTGAGTTCAATCCAGAAGGGTCGCTACATTTCCGAAAAGTACTTATGGTCCCAAAACGGACACCGTCTGCAAAACTTACGATCATTTCTATGAAGGTCGACAATCCAATAGTTCCAAATATGCGAGTTGTCGTTCTTTAAAAAATGGTCAAAAACCTCAATACGTTATTATGAAATCATGAGCTAAACCCAAAACGGTCGCTACATTTCCGAAAAGTACTTATAGTCCCAAAAACGGACACTGTCTGCAAAAGCTATGCTCAATTCGTCGAACGCCGTCAGTCCAAATATGCGGGTGCACATTCCTCAAAAAATGGTTAAAATCCCTCACACGTCACGATGAAGTTGTGAGTTCAATCCAGAAGGGTCGTTACATTTCCGAAAATTACTTATGGGCCCAAAACGGACACCGTTTGCAAAAGTTACGATCATTTCTTCTAAGGTCGACAATCCAAGAGTTCCAAATATGCGAGTTGTCGTTCTTTAAAAAATGGTCAAAAACCTTAATACGTCATTATAAAATCGTGAGCTAAATCCAAAACGGTCGCTACATTTCCGAAAAGTACTTATGGTCCCAAAAATGAACACTGTCTGCAAAAGCTATGCTCAATTCTTCGAACACCGTCAGTCCAAATATGCAGGTGCACGTTGCTCAAAAAATGGTTAAAATCCCACATACGTCATGACGAACTTGTGAGTTCAAT
>NW_019268491.1:0-4754 GCF_002742605.1 Olea europaea var. sylvestris
GGCTCAAATTTGACAGGTTGATCGGGAACAAAAATCGCACCGGGGGTAATTTCGTCATTTTTCTTGACTGTGTCGGAATTGGCAGAAATTGGACAGTTTGATCTGAAATAAAAATCGCGTTGGGGGTAATTTCGTCATTTTTCTCGACTGTGTCGGAATGGGCTCAAATTTGATAGGTTTATCGGGAACAGAAACCGCGCCGGGGGCAATTTCGTCATTTTTCTCGACTGGGGTAATTTCGTCATTTTTCACGACTGTGTCGGAATGGGCTCAAATTTGACAGGTTGATCGGAAACAAAAATCGCGCCGGGGGCAATTTCGTCGTTTTTCTCGACTGTGTCGAAATGGGCTCAAATTTGACAGGTTGATCGGAAACAAAAATCGCGCCGGGGGCAATTTCGTCGTTTTTCTCGACTGTGTCGAAATGGGCTCAAATTTGACAGGTTGATCGGAAACAAAAATCGCGCCGGGGGCAATTTCGTCGTTTTTCTCGACTGTGTCGAAATGGGCTCAAATTTGACAGGTTGATCGGAAACAAAAATCGCGCCGGGGGCAATTTCGTCATTTTTCTCGACTGGGGTAATTTCGTCATTTTTCACGACTGTGTCGGAATTGGCTAAAATTTGACTGGTTGATCGGAAACAAAAACCGCGCCGGGTGCAATTTCGTCGTTTTTCTCGACTGTGTCGAAATGGGATCAAATTTGACAGGTTTATCGGGAGCAAAAATCGCGCCGGGTGTAATTTCGTCATTTTTCGCGACTGTGTCGGAATTGACTAAAATTCGACTTGTTGATCGGAAAAAAAAACCGCGCCGGGGGCAATTTCGTCATTTTTCTGGACTGTGTCGGAATGGGCTCAAATTTGAAGGGTTGATCGGAAACAAAAATCGCGCCGGGGGTAATTTCGTCATTTTTCGCGACTGTGTCTGAATGGGCTCAAATTTGACAGGTTGATCGGGAACAAAAAACGCACCGGGGGTAATTTCGTCATTTTTCTTGACTGTGTCGGAATTGGCTGAAATTTGGTAGTTTGATCTGAAATAAAAATCGCGTTGGGGGTAATTTCGTTATTTTTCTCGACTATGTCGAAATTGGCTGAAATTCGACAGTTTGATCGGAAATAAAAATCGCGCCGGCGGCAATTTCGTCATTTTTCTCGACTGTGTTGGAATTGGCTCAAATTTGACAGGTTTATCGGGAACAAAAATCGCGCCGAGGGCAATTTCGTCATTTTTCTCGACTGTGTCGGAATGGGCTCAAATTTGACAGGTTGATCGGGAGCAAAAACCGCGCCGGGTGTAATTTCGTCATTTTTCGCCACTGTGTCGGAATTGGCTAAAATTTGACTGGTTGATCGGAAACAAAAACCGCGCCGGGGGTAATTTCGTCATTTTTCTCGACTGTGTCGGAATGGGCTCAAATTTGACAGGTTTATCGGGATCAAAAATCGCGCCAGGTGTAATTTCGCCGTTTTTCGCGACTGTGTCGGAATTGGCTAAAATTTGACTGGTTGATCGGAAACAAAAACCGCGCCGGGGGCAATTTCATCATTTTTCTCGACTGTGTCGAAATGGGCTCAAATTTGATAGGTTTATCGGGAACAAAAACCGCGCTGGGTGCAATTTCGTCATTTTTCGCGACTGTGTCGGAATTGGCTAAAATTCGACTTGTTGATCGGAAACAAAAACCGCGCCGGGGACAATTTCGTCATTTTTCTCGACTGTGTCGGAATGGGCTCAAATTTGCCAGGTTTATCGGGAACAAAAACCGCACCGGGGGTAATTTCGTCATTTTTCTTGACTGTGTCGGAATTGGCTGAAATTTGGCAGTTTGATCGGAAATAAAAATCGCGCCGGGGGCAATTTCGTCTTTTTTCTCGACTGTGTTGGAATTGGCTCAAATTTGACCGGTTGATCGGAAACAAAAATCGCGCCGGGGGCAATTTCGTCTTTTTTCTCGACTGTGTTGGAATTGGCTCAAATTTGACCGGTTGATCGGAAACAAAAATCGCGCCGGGGGCAATTTCGTCTTTTTTCTCGACTGTGTTGGAATTGGCTCAAATTTGACCGGTTGATCGGAAACAAAAATCGCGCCGGGGGCAATTTCGTCTTTTTTCTCGACTGTGTTGGAATTGGCTCAAATTTGACCGGTTGATCGGAAACAAAAATCGCGTCGGGGGTAATTTCGCCATTTTTCGTGACTGTGTCAGAATGGGCTCAAATTTGACAGGTTGATCGGGAACAAAAATCGCACCGGGGGTAATTTCGTCATTTTTCTCGACTGTGTTGGAATTGGCTCAAATTTGACCGGTTTAACGGGGAAAAAAATCGCGCCGGGTGCAATTTCGTCATTCTTCTCGACTGTGTCGGAATTGGCTGAAATTTGGAACTTTGATCTGAAATAAAAATCGCGCCGGGGGTAATTTCGTCATTTTTCTCGACTGTGTCGGAATGGACTCAAATTTGACAGGTTGATCGGGAGCAAAAACCGCGCCGGGTGTAATTTCGTCATTTTTCGCGACAGTGTCGGAATTGGCTAAAATTTGATTGGTTGATCGGAAACAAAAACCGCGCCCCGGGCAATTTCGTCATTTTTCTCGACTGTGTCGGAATGGGCTCAAATTTGACAGGTTTATCGGGAACAAAAATCGCGCCGGGTGTTATTTCGTCATTTTTCTCGACTGTGTCGGAATGGGCTCAAATTTGACAGGTTTATCGGGAACAAAAATCGCGCCGGGTGTTATTTCGTCATTTTTCGCGACTGTGTCGGAATTTTTCTAAAATTTGACTGGTTGAACGGAAACAAAAACCGCGCCGGGCGCAATTTCGTCATTTTTCTCGACTGTGTCGAAATGGGCTCAAATTTGACAGGTTTATAGGGAACAAAAAGCGCGTCGGATGTCATTTCGTCATTTTTCGCGACTGTGTGGGAATTGGCTAAAATTCGACTTGTTGATCGGAAACAAAAATCGCGCCGGGGGCAATATCGTCATTTTTCTCGACTGTGTCGGAATGTGCTCAAATTTGACAGGTTGATCGGAGACAAAAATCGCGCCGGGGTTAATTTCGTCATTTTTCGCGACTGTGTCTGAATGGGCTCAAATTTGACAGGTTGATCGGGAACAAAAACCGCACCGGGGGTAATTTCGTCATTTTTCTTGACTGTGTCGGAATTGGCTGAAATTTGGCAGTTTGATCTGAAATAAAAATCCCGCCGGGGGCAATTTCGTCATTTTTCTCGAATGTGTCGGAATGGGCTCAAATTTGATAGGTTTATCGGGAACAGAAATCGCGCCGTGGGCAATTTCGTCATTTTTCTCGACTGTGTCGGAATTTGCTGAAATTTGGTAGTTTGATCGGAAATAAAAATCGCGGAGGCATTAATTTCGTCATTTTTCTCGACTGTGTTGGAATTGGCTCAAATTTGACAGGTTGATCGGAAACAAAAATCGCGCCGGGGGTAATTTCGCCACTTTTCGTGACTGTGTCAGAATGGTCTCAAATTTGGCAGGTTGATCAGGAATGAAAATCGCACCGGGGGTAATTTCGTCATTTTTCTCGACTGTGTTGGAATTGGCTCAAATTTGACAGGTTTAACGGGAACAAAAATCGCTCCGGGGCCAATTTCGTCATTCTTCTCGACTGTGTCGGAATTGGCTGAAATTTGGAATTTTGATCTGAAAGAAAAATCGCGCCGGGGGCAATTTCGTCATTTTTCTCGACTGTGTCGCAATGGGCTCAAATTTGACAGGTTGATCGGGAGTAAAAATCGCGCCGGGTGTAATTTCGTCATTTTTCGTGACTGTGTTGGAATTGGCTAAAATTTGACTGGTTGATCGGAAACAAAAACCGCGCCGGGGGCAATTTCGTCATTTTTCTCGACTGTGTCGGAATGGGCTCAAATTTGACAAGTTTATCGGGAACAAAAATCGCCCCGGGTGTAATTTCGTCGTATTTCGCGACTGTGTCGGAATTGGCAAAAATTTGACTGGTTGATCGAAAACAAAAATCGCGTCGGGGGCAATTTCGTCATTTTTCTCGACTGTGTCAAAATGGGCTCAAATTTGCCAGGTTTATCGGGAACAAAAACCGCGCCGGGTGTAATTTCGTCATTTTTCGCGACTGTGTCGGAATTGGCTAAAATTCGACTTGTTGATCGGAAACAAAAACCGCGCCGGGGACAATTTCGTCATTTTTCTCGACTGTGTCGGAATGGACTCAAATTTGACAGGTTGATCGGAAACAAAAATCGCGCAGGGGGTAATTTCACCATTTTTCGTGACTGTGTCAGAATGAGCTCAAATTTGACAGGTTGATCGGGAACAAAAATCGCACCGTGGGTAATTTCGTCATTCTTTTTTACTGTGTCGTAATTGGCTGAAATTTGGCAGTTTGATCTGAAAAAAAAATCGCGTTGGGGGTAATTTCGTCATTTTTCTCGACTGTGGTGGAATTGGCTGAAATTTGGAAGTTTGATCGAAAAAAAAATCGCGCCGGCGACAATTTCGTCATTTTTCTCGACTGTGTTGGAAATGGCTCAAATTTGACAGGTTTATCGTCAACAAAAATCTCGTCGGGGGCAATTCCGTCATTTTTCTCGACTGTGTCGGAATTTGCTGAAATTTGGAATTTTGATCTGAAATAAAAATCGCGCCGAGGGCAATTTCGTCGTTTTTCTCGACTGTGTCGGAATGGGCTCAAATTTGACAGGGTTATCTGGAGCAAAAATCGCGCCGGGTGTAATTTCGTCATTT
>NW_019268492.1:0-4754 GCF_002742605.1 Olea europaea var. sylvestris
TTGAGCCCATTTCGACACCGTCGCGAAAAATGACGAAATCGTCCCCGACGCGATTTTTGTTTCCCATCAATCAGTCAAATTTTGGCCGATTTCGACCCAGTCGCGAAAAATGACGAAATTACCCCCGGTGTGATTTTTGTTTCCCACCAATCAATCAAATTTTAGCCGATTTCGACACCGTCTCGAAAAATGACGAAATTGCCCCTGCTCAATTTTTGTTTCCCATCAATCAGTCAAATTTTAGCCGATTTCGACATTGTCGCGAAAAATGACGAAATTGCCACCGGCGCGACTTTTGTTTCCGATCAATCTGTCAAATTTGAGCCCATTTCGACACCGTCGCGAAAAATTACGAAATCGCCCCCGGCGCGATTTTTGTTGCCCTTCAATCGGTCAAATTTTAGCCGATTACGACACCGTCGCGAAAAATGATGAAATTGCCCCCGGCGCAATTTTTGTTTCCCATCAATCAGTCAAATTTTAGACGATTCCAACACCGTCGCGAAAAATGACGAAATTTCCCCCGGCGCGATTTTTTTTCGATCAATCGGTCAAATTTGAGCCCATTTGGACACCGTCGCGAAAAATGACGAAATCGCCCCCAGCGCGATTTTTGTTTCCCATCAATCAGTCAAATTTTAGTTGATTCCGACAACGCCGCGAAAAATGACGAAATTGCCCCCGGCGCGATTTTTGTTTCCGATCAATCTGTCAAATTTTTGCTCATTCGAACACCGTTGGGAAAAATGACGAAATTGCCTCGACGCGATTTTTGTTTCCGATCAATCTGTCAAATTTTTGCTCATTCGAACACCGTTGGGAAAAATGACGAAATTGCCTCGACGCGATTTTTGTTTCCGATCAATCTGTCAAATTTGAACCCATTTCGACATCGTCACGAAAAATTACGAAATTGCCCCCGGCTCGATTTTTGTTTCCCTTCAATCAGTCAAATTTTAGCCGATTACGACACCGTCGCGAAAAATGACGAAATTGCCCACAGCGCAATTTTTGTTTCCCATCAATCAGTCAAATTTTAGACGATTCCAACACCGTCGCGAAAAATGATGAAATTGCCCCCGGCGCGATTTTTTTCCGATCAATTGGTCAAATTTGGGCCCATTTCGACACCGTCGCGAAAAATGACGAATCACCCCCGGCGCGATTTTTGTTTCCCATCAATCTGTCAAATTTTAGCCGATTCCGACACGATCGCGAAAAATGACAAAATAGCCCCCGACGCCATTTTTATTTCCAATAATCAGTCAAATTTTTGCCAATTTTGACACCGTCACGAAAAATGACGAAATTGCCCCCGGAGCGATTTTTGTTTCCAATCAATCTGTCAAATTTTTGCCCATTCCAACACAGTCGCGAAAAACGACGAACTAGCCCCCGGCGCGATTTTTGTTTCCAATCAATCAGTCAAATTTTAGACCATTCCGACACCGTCGCGAAAAACGTCGAAATTGCCCTCGGTGCGATTTTTATTTCCGATTAATTTGGCAAATTTTAGCCGATTCCGACACCGTTGTGAAAAATGACGAAATTGCGCCCGACGCCATTTTTGTTTCCGATCAATCCGTCAAATTTGAGCCCATTTCGACACTGTCTCGAAAAATTACGAAATCGCCCCCGGCGCGATTTTTGTTTCCCATCAATCAGTCAAATTTTAGCCAATTCCGACACCGTCGCGAAAAATGACGAAATTGGCCCCGGCGCGATTTTTGTTTCCCATCAATCAGTCAAATTTTAGCCAATTCCGACACCGTCGCGAAAAATGACGAAATTGGCCCCGGCGCGATTTTTGTTTCCCATCAATCAGTCAAATTTTTGACGATTTCGACACTGTCGCGAAAAATGAAGAAATTGCCCCCGGCGCGATGTTTGTTTCCGATCAATCGGTCAAATTTGAGCCCATTTGGACACCGTCGCGAAAAATGACGAAATCGCCCCCGGCGCGATTTTTGTTTCCTATCAATCAGTAAAATTTTAGAAGAATCCAACACCGTCGCGAAATATGACGAAATTGCCCCCGGCGCGATTTTTTTCCGATCAATCGGTCAAATTTGAGCCTATTTCGACACCGTCGCGAAAAATGACGAAATCGCCCCCCGCGCGATTTTTATCTCCCATCAATCAGTCAAATTTTAGTCGATTCCGACACCGTCGCGAAAAATGACGAAATTGCCCCCCGGCGCGATTTTTGTTTCCCTTCAATCAGTCAAATTTTAGACGATTCCAACACCGTCGTGAAAAATGACGAAATTGACCCCGGCGCGATTTTTTCCCGATGAATCGGTCAAATTTGAGCTCATTTGGACACCGTCGCGAAAAATGACGAAATAGCCCCCGGCGCGATTTTTGTTTCCCATCAATCAATCAAATTTTAGCCGATTCCGACACCGTCGCGAAAAATGACGAAATTGCCCCCGGCGCGATTTTTGTTTCCCATCAATTAGTCAACACCGTCGCGAAAAATTACGAAATCGCCCCCGGCGCGATTTTTGTTTCCCATCAGTCAATCAGATTTTAGCCGATTCCGACACCGTCGCGAAAAATGACGAAATTGCCCCCGGCGCGATTTTTGTTTCCCATCAATTAGTCAACACCGTCGCGAAAAATTACGAAATCGCCCCCGGCGCGATTTTTGTTTCCCATCAGTCAATCAGATTTTAGCCGATTCCGACACCGTCGCGAAAAATGACGAAATTGCCCCCGGAGCGATTTTGTTTCCCATCAATCAGTCAAATTTTAGCCGATTCCGACACCGTCGCGAAAAATAACGAAATTCCCCCGACGCGATTTTTGTTTCCCATCAATTAGTCAACACCGTCGCGAAAAATTACGAAATCGCCCCCGGAGCGATTTTGTTTCCCATCAATCAGTCAAATGCTCATTCGAACACCGTTGGGAAAAATGACGAAATTGCCCCGACGCGATTTTTGTTTCCGATCAATCAGTCAAATTTTGGCCGATTTCGACCCAGTCGCGAAAAATGACGAAATTGCCCCCGGTGTGATTTTTGTTTCCCACCAATCAATCAAATTTTAGCCGATTTCGACACCGTCTCGAAAAATGACGAAATTGCCCCTGCGCAATTTTTGTTTCCCATCAATCAGTCAAATTTTAGCCGATTTCGACATTGTCGCGAAAAATGACGAAATTGCCACCGACGCGACTTTTGTTTCCGACCAATCGGTCAAATTTGAGCCCATTTCGACACCGTCGCGAAAAATTACGAAATCGCCCCCGGCGCGATTTTTGTTGCCCTTCAATCGGTCAAATTTTAGCCGATTACGACACCGTCGCGAAAAATGATGAAATTGCCCCCGGCGCAATTTTTGTTTCCCATCAATCAGTCAAATTTTAGACGATTCCAACACCGTCGAGAAAAATGATGAAATTTCCCCCGTCGCGATTTTTTTTCGATCAATCGGTCAAATTTGAGCCCATTTGGACACCGGCGCGAAAAATGACGAAATCGCCCCCAGCGCGATTTTTGTTTCCCATCAATCAGTCAAATTTTAGTCGATTCCGACAACGCCGCGAAAAATGACGAAATTGCCCCCGGCGCGATTTTTGTTTCCCTTCAATCAGTCAAATTTTAGACGATTCCAACACCGTCGTGAAAAATGACGAAATTGACCCCGGGGAGATTTTTTTTCCGATGAATCGGTCAAATTTGAGCCCATTTGACCACTGTCGCGAAAAATGACGAAATCGCCCCCGGCGCGATTATTGTTTGCCATCAATCAGTCAAATTTTAGACGATTCCGACACCGTCGCGAAAAATGACGAAATTGCCCTCGGCGCGATTTTTGTTTCCCATCAATCAGTCAAATTTGAGCCGATTCCAACACCGTCTCGAAAAATAACGAAATTGCCCCCGTGCAATTATTGTTTCCCATCAATCAGTCAAATTTTAGCCGATTTCGACACCGTCGCGAAAAATGACGAAATTGCCCCCGGTGCGATTTTTGTTTCCCACCAATCAATCAAATTTTAGCCGATTCCGACACCGTCTCGAAAAATGACGAAATTGCCCCTGCGCAATTTTTGTTTCCCATCAATCGGTCAAATTTGAGCCCATTTGGACACCGTCGCGAAAAATGACGAAATCGCCCCCTGCGCGATTTTTGTTTCCGATCAATCGGTCAAATTTGAGCGCACTTCGACACCGTCGCGAAAAATTACGAAATCGCCCACGGTGCGATTTTTGTTTCCCTTCAATCGGTCAAATTTTAGCCGATTACGACACCGTCGCGAAAAATGACGAAATTGCCCCCGGCGCAATTTTTGTTTCCCGTCAATCAGTCAAATTTTAGGCGATTTCAACACCGTCGCAAAAAATGACGAAATTGCCCCCGACAATATTTTTTTTCCGATCAATCGGTCAAATTTGAGCCCATTTCGACACCGTCGCGAAAAATGACGAAATCGCCCCTAGCGCGATTTTTGTTTCCCATCAATCAGTCAAATTTTAGTCGATTCCGACACCGTCGCGAAAAATGACGAAATTGCCCCCGGTGCGATTTTTTTTCCGGTGAATCGGTCAAATTTGAGACCATTTGGACATCGTCGCGAAAAATGACGAAATCGCCCACGACGCGATTTTTGTTTCCCATCAATCAGTCAAATTTTAGCCGATTCCGGCACCCTCGCAAAAACGACGAAATTGCCCTCGGCGCGATTTTTGTTTCCCATCAATTAGTGAAATTTTAGACGATTCCAACATCGTCGCGAAAAATGAC
>NW_019268493.1:0-4754 GCF_002742605.1 Olea europaea var. sylvestris
ACACCAACATATAAAATAACTTATCGTATCTTCCAAACATTCATTTGGAGTAAACAACTCATACCACCACCGTTTTGTAGAGATTGCAATGTCACTAAAATAAAATTATGGATTGATACCAGAATTTTCATCATTGAAATGTCTTTTTCTACATAACAAAATGGAAAAAGTCACATGAAAGTTATTATACTGGAAAAATTCACAAACAATATATATTAGTAACAACTTACTTATTTTTCTTTACCAATCCCTTGTCAAACCAAAGCTCAAAGGCATCAACATCATGTGCCATCGAAGGGCCAACACCAATCGGGAATGCAAACGTACCTTCAACAACACGTTTCTTAGTCCCCGATGTAGAATCAAATTCATTGACCTAGGGGGACTGAAGAAGCACTCCGGGTTTCTTTTGTCTTTTCAGATGCATGTCTGGGGTCACATCATCAATATCAATGGTTTCAACATTTCCCTCTTCAATTTCAGTTTTAGCTTCAATTGCAGTCATGACTTCCACAACTTTCTTCCAAACATCATCTTTCAATTCAACCTCCTCCAACAATTCAATTATGCCCTTATTAGATGGTGATGCAATATCCTGGGACATGAACAATAACACAAATTCTAATTATATTAACGTAAAAACATACATAAGTTATGACGAAAAAGATGATAGAATGAAAATACTAGTACTTCTTGATTTTTTGCTAAACTACGAGCAACAATATCATCAACTCTTAACCAATCATCTTCATGAAATTCTATTTTTTCATTCGAATTCATCTCGACCGTCTTATCACTTTTTACCACTGCCCTAAGACTTTTTTCCACAGCCTAGCCACTTTTTTCAATTGACTTGTCATTTTTTCTAATAGGTACCTCTACATCTTTTTCCCAACAACTCAATTCAAACTCAATACCTAAAGAAAAACTAGGGAAGTCATTATACACCTGGTCTGTTTCATCAGGCAAACTCTCCACACCATCCTACAAAAAAGTCACAAAGATAATCAAAAAGTGACACTAAGTTAAAAAAGTAACAAAATTCAGCAAAAAGTTGTAAGTATGAATTCTAAACTCAATAACTCTTGAATACGAAGTTGTTCTTCATTACCAGCTAACATCTAGTCTGTTTCATCAGGTAATCTCTCCACACCATCCTACAAACAAGTCACAAAAATCATAAAAAAATTGACAATAACTTAAAAAAGTAACAAAATTCAGCAAAAAGTCACAAGTATGAATTCTAAACTCAATAACTCTTCAGTACCTTCATCTCTTCTTCATTACCAGCTAACACCTGGTCTGTTTCATCAGGTAAACTCTTCACACCATCCTACAAAAAAGTCACAAAGATCATCAAAAAGTGATAATAACTTTAAAAAGTAACAAAATTCAGCAAAAAGTCGCAAGTATTAATTCTACACTCAATAACTCTTGAATACCTTCATCTGTTCTTCATTACCAGTTAGCATCTTCTCTACCTTGCATTCCAAAATTTGTAGACGTTCTATCATTTCTTCATTTGTTTTAATCCTTTCTTCAACATCTTTTAGTCGGTTCTCAATTGGATTTGATTGCATTCTAAGTTCAAGATTTGATATTCGTTTTAAAATCACATCATTTGATTGAACAAATTTCAGTTCAATCTTGGATAGCCGTCTCAAAAAATTTTCATTTGATTGCTGGACTTACTGAAAAGAATGCAAAATAATAAAAACCTTTGAAAAAACTTCGAGCATGGTGAACAGAAAATAATAAAAAAAAAAAATACCCACAAACCTCATTAATCTTCCTTTTGTTTTTCTTTTTTGTAGACCTTCCAGCTCAGTCAACAAATTTTGTTTTTCTTTTGTCTATTAACTTTTTCAAGCTAACAACAGGATGCTCCAAATTATCATCACCTGGTCACAACCCAAACCTTCAACAAATGAACCAACCACATACTCTTCTCCATTCTTAGCCTCAAGAGGCACAATTTGATTCACTTCCAATTGAAAAATACATAATCATATCAATGACAATAAAAGATAAACTAAAGACATAATATAAACAATAAAAGGGTAACAAACTTACTTTAATCAAATCAAAAATAGTCTTCCTTAACCCCACAGATGTCACATGTTAACATCCGAGGACACTGAGATTCATGCTTAATGCAGTAATTTTTCCGAGCAATAGCAGGAATTGTTTCATAAACCCATACTTGAAAAGAAACTAGGAAGCCATTCAATATATACTCCAAAAACTTCTTTTCCATAAAAAATATTCTTCATTTTTTGATTAAATGCACTTTTTAGGGATGATAAAGTCATACTAAAAATTTCTATACCCCATGGAAAAGAATTCAAATTCTCAGACTCCACAAGGCAAAAAAATGAGTCATCAACTCCTTTATAATAGGATGTACCAAATAGGAAGGATGTAATCAAATAAACTATACCTATATACACAACATGTCTATCTACAGTGTTAGCATGCAAATTTAAAAACACTTCTTGAACCCCTTTTGTCGTGACACTTTTTTGATCGAGTTAGATCACCATTTCCAGTACACTTAAGCCCTGATATCAAACAAAACTCTTTGATTGAAAATCTCACCAATTCATCACAGATATGAAACCACATTTCATTTGAATTTGGTTGCTTAAATTGTCTGAGCAGCAACTGGCGTATCAACTGTGGTTGTAAGATTATTTCCTTCAAATCAATGAAGGCATCAAAGCATGTATTCTTGAATAAAGTCCTTTGATATGAACTAAATTTTTCATTCAAATCTGTTATCACCTCGTGTGGAGATAACAATGTTACTTTTCCTTTAAACCAACAACATTGAGGGATTAATAAATCCCAATCCTACAAAAAAAAGAAACAGTTAAAATAAAATTCAAGAAGAAGTATATGCATTATGAAAGTCTATAACATACACATTTCAAACATGTTATAATGATTGAAAACATGTTTGTAACCTAAAAAGTACATATGTAACCAAAAGAGTACATACACTTAGAAAAGTGACATGAAGTTAAAAAAAGTGACACAGAGTTAAAAAAGTGACAAAAACTAAAAAAAAGTGACATATAGTGCACTGCCAATGGACAAAAAAGAATTTAATACACTCAAATGATTGAAAATATGTTTGTAATTAAAAGAGTGCATACACTTGGAAAAGTGACATAAAATAAAAAAAGTGACAAAAACTAAAAAAAAAAAAGTGACATATAGTGCACTGCCAATAGACTATAAGTTGGACAAAAAAGAATTTAATGCACTCAAATGATTGAAAATATGTTTGTAACTAAAAGAGTGCATGCACTTGAAAAAGTGACATAAAATAAAAAAAAGTGACAAAAACTAAAAAAACGTGACATATAGTGCACTACCAATGGACTATAAACTGGACAAAGAAGAATTTAATGCACTCAGATGATTGAAAACATGTTTATAACTGAAAGAGTGCATACACTAGGAAAAGTGACATAAAATAAAAAAAAAGTGACATAAAGTTCAAAAAAAGTAACATAGAGTCAAAAAAGTAACGAAAACTTTAAAAAAAAAGTGACATAAAATAGTTACAAATATGCGTGCCAATGGACTATAAGCTGGACTCTCTCCCTAAAAACATGGATTAAGTGACAGACAAAGACCAAACAGGTTATGATTATTTTCTTTGAATTTTCATTCCAGGTTCTACACCAGAAATATAGTGCTAATATATAATCATGCAACATGTTAACAATAACCAAAAATATGTTTGTAGTTTACATCAACTAATAGAGTGCATATACTAAAAAAATGACAATAAATAAAAAAAGTGACGCAAATTATAAAAAATGTGACACAGAATCCAAAAAGTGACACTAACTATAAAAAAGGTGACAAAACCACCACAAAGATGCTTCCTGATCAAAACATAGCAATGAGACTCCACAGTAAGTACACGAATATCATTATACACACACACACACACACACACTCTCTCTCTCTCTCTCTCTCTCTCTCTCTCTATTGCTGAAGAAGGTTAACGTATGTAATGAGATTAGACAATGTCAAAAATATTATGATAGATATTTAAACAGATAAATGAACATAATTGTAGCCAAAGGCAGTAAGTCGCAGTGTTGCACTTGTTTAGAATTGATAATATAGTTAAACCAACAATTGCAACACTTGTATTGAGGGAAGACTGTATTATAGGAATGGCAACTTTAGGAATTTATGAACAAATTAACCAAATATACTCTCTTTATGAAACATCTGTTCAAAACTAGCCCATGTATTCTTTCACAGCAATACAAACATATGACAAACTCTATAGGGTCATTATATCTAACTATATACGCCCGTATTTTCCATCCAAACTTTATTTATACTTTCGAAAGTCATCAATAAATATATAACTACATTTATAATTCTAGTAACATATCCTCTATTGAATATAAAGAAAAATCATTAGTAGCTAACCTGTCTTACTATGAACGAGTAGCTAAGCAATCTTGAGCAATCAATGATCCTTTGAATATAGTGCTAAACTAATGACACAAACTATAAAAAATGTCACATAAAGTCCAAAAAGTGACACAAACTATAAAAAATGTGACATAAAATCAAAAAAAGCGACAAAACCATCACAAAGATACTTCATCATCAAAACACAGCAACGAGACTCCACAATAAATACATGAATGTCATCATGTTGAGAAAGTTATATCAATATACTAACATTTATTGGAATTCCTAGAACTTAAGAACAAAGG
>NW_019268494.1:0-4748 GCF_002742605.1 Olea europaea var. sylvestris
ATGGGCTCAAATTTGACAGGTTGATCGGGAACAAAAATCGTGCCGTGGGTACTTTCGTGATTTTTAGCAACTGTGTCGGAATTTTTTAAAATTTGACAGGTTGATCAGAAACAAAAATCGCGCCGGGGCCAATTTAATCATTTTTCGTGACTGTGTCGGAATGGGTTAAAATTTGACTGGTTGATCGGAAACAAAAACCGCGCCGGGGGAAATTTCGTCATTTTTCTCGACTGTGTCGGAATGGGCTGAAATTTGACTGGTTGATCGGAAACAAAAACCGCGCCGGGGGAAATTTCGTCATTTTTCTCGACTGTGTCGGAATGGGCTGAAATTTGACTGGTTGATCGGAAACAAAAACCGCGCCGGGGGAAATTTCGTCATTTTTCTCGACTGTGTCGGAATGGGCTGAAATTTGACTGGTTGATCGGAAACAAAAACCGCGCCGGGGGAAATTTCGTCATTTTTCTCGACTGTGTCGGAATGGGCTGAAATTTGACTGGTTGATCGGAAACAAAAACCGCGCCGGGGGAAATTTCGTCATTTTTCTCGACTGTGTCGGAATGGGCTGAAATTTGACTGGTTGATCGGAAACAAAAACCGCGCCGGGGGAAATTTCGTCATTTTTCTCGACTGTGTCGGAATGGGCTGAAATTTGACTGGTTGATCGGAAACAAAAACCGCGCCGTGGACAATTTCGTCAGTTTTCTCGACTGTGTCGGAATGGGCTGAAATTTGGCAGGTTGATCGATAATAAAAATCGCGCAGGGGGCAAATTCGTCATTTTTCTCGACTGTGTCCGAATGGGGTAAAATTTGACTGTTGATAGGAAACAAAAATCGAGCCAAAGACAATTTGGTCATTTTTCGCGACTGTGTCGGAATGGGCTAAAATTTGACAAGTTGATCGGAAACAAAAATCGCGTCGGGGGCAATTTCGTCATTTTTCGCGACTGTGTCGGAATGGGCTCAAATTTGACAGGCTGATCGGGAACAAAAACCGCGTCGTGGCTAATTTCGTCATTTTTAGGGACTGTGTCGAAATTGGCTAAAATTTGACAGGTTGATCGGAAACAAAAATCGCGCCGGGGGCAATTTAATCATTTTTCGCGACTGTGTCAGAATGGGCTAAAATTTAACTGGATGATTGGAAACAAACATCGCGCCGGGGGCAAATTCGTCAATTTTCCCGAATTTGTCGGAATGGGCTCAAATTTGACAGGTTGATCGGGAACAAAAACCGCGCCGGGGGTAATTTCGTCTTTTTTCGCAACTATGTCGGAATTGACTAAAAATTTGATAGGTTGATCGGAAAAAATCGCGCCGGGGGAAATTTTGTCATTTTTCGCGACGATGTCGAAATGGGCTAAAATTTGACAGGTTGATCGGAAACAAAAAATCGTGCCGGGGGCAATTTCGTCATTTTTCACGACTGTGTCGGAATGGACTAAAATTTGACAGGTTGATCGGAAGCATAAGTCGCGCCGGGGGCAATTTCATCATTTTTCATGACCGTGTCGGAATGGGCTCAAATTTGACAGGTTGATCGGGAACAAAAATCGTGCCGAGGGTAATTTCGTCATTTTTCGCAACTGTGTCGGAATTTGCTAAAATTTGATAGGTTGGTCGGAAACAAAAATGGCGCCGGGTCAATTTCGTCATTTTTCTCGACTGCGCCGGAATGGGCTAAAATTTGACTAGCTGATCGGAGACAAAAATCGCGCCAGAGGCAAATTCGCCATTTTTAGCGACAATGTCGGAAAGGGTTAAAATTTGACAGGTTGATCGAAAATGAAAAACTGTGCCAGGGGCAATTTCGTCATTTTTAGCGACTGCGTCGGAATGGGCTAAAATTTGACAGGTTGATCGGAAACAAAAATCCCGCCGGGGGCAATTTCGTCATTTTTCGCGGAGGAGTCGGATTGGGCTCAAATTTGACAGGTTGATTGGGAACAAAATCGCGCCGGGGGCAATTTCGTCAGTTTTCTCGATTGTGTCGGAATGGGCTGAAATTTGACAGGTTGATCGGAAATAAAAATCGCGCAGGGGGCAAATTCGTCATTTTTCTCAACTGTGTCGGAATGGGGTAAAATTTGACTGGTTGATAGGAAACAAAAATCGAGCCAAAGGCAATTTGGTCATTTTTCGCGACTGTGTCGGAATGGGCTCAAATTTGACAGGTTGATCGGGAACAAAAATCGCGCCGTGGCTAATCTGGTCATTTTTAGCGACTGTGTCGGAATTGGCTAAAATTTGACAGGTTGATCGGAAACAAAAATCGCGTCGGGGGCAATTTCGTCATTTTTCGCGACTGTGTCGGAATGGGCTCAAATTTGACAGGTTGATCGGGAACAAAAATCGCGCCGTGGCTAATCTGGTCATTTTTAGCGACTGTGTCGGAATTGGCTAAAATTTGACAGGTTGATCGGAAACAAAAATCGCGCCGGAAGCCATTTAATCATTTTTCGCGACTGTGTCAGAATGGGCTAAAATTTGACTGGATGATCGGAAACAAACATCGCGCCAGGGGCAAATTCGACATTTTTCGCGACTGTGTCGGAATGAGCTCAAATTTGACAGGTTGATCGGGAACAAAAACCGCGCCGGGGGTAATTTCGTATTTTTTCGAAACTATGTCGGAATTGACTATAATTTGATAGGTTGATCGGAAAAAAATCGCACCGGGGGCAATTTTGTCATTTTTCGCGACGATGTCGAAATGGGCTAAAATTTGTCTGGTTGATCGGAAACAAAAATCTCGCCGGGGGCAATTTCATCATTTTTCGCGACTGTGTCGGAATGGGCTAAAATTTGACAGGTTGATCGGAAACAAAAATCGCGCCGGGGGCAATTTCGTTATTTTTTGCGACAGTGTCGGAATTGACGCAAATTTGACAGCTGATCGGAAACAAGAATCGCGCCAGGGGCAATTTCGTCATTTTTAGCGGCTGTCTCGGAATGGGCTAAAATTTAACTGGTTGATCGGAAACAAAAAACCACGCCGTGGGCAATTTCGTTAGTTTTCCGACTGTGTCGGAATGGGGTGAAATTTGGCAGGTTGATCGAAAATAAAAATCGCGCCGGGGCAATTTCGTCATTTTTATCGACTGTGTGGAAATGGGCCAAAATATGACTGGTTGATCGGAAACAAAAATCGCGCCAGGGGCAATTTCGTCATTTTTAGCAACTATGTTAGTATGGGCTAAAATTTGACAGGTTGATCGGAATCAAAAAATCGTGCCGGGGACAATTTCGCCATTTTTCGCGACTGTGTCGGAATGGGCTAGAATTTGACTGGTTGATCGGAAACAAAAATCGCACCGGGGGGAATTTCGTCAGTTTTCTCGACTGTGTCGGAATGGGCTAAAATTTGACAGGTTGAGCGGAAGCGTAAATCGCGCCGGGGGCAATTTCGTCATTTTTCGCGACCTTGTCGGAATGTGCTCAAATTTGATAGGTTGATCGGGAACAAAAATCGCACCGAGGGTAATTTCGTCATTTTTCGCAACTGTGTCGGAATTTGCTAAAATTTGATAGGTTGATCGGAAACAAAAATCGCACCGGGGGTAATTTCGTCAGTTTTCTCGACTGTGTCGGAATGGGATAAAATTTGACTGTTGATCGGAAACAAAAATCGCGCCAGGGGCAATTTCGTCATTTTTAGCAACTATGTTAGTATGGGCTAAAATTTGACAGGTTGATCGGAAATAAAAAACCGTGCTGGGGGCAAATTCGTCATTTTTCGCGACTGTGTCGGAATGGGCTAGAATTTGACTGGTTGATCGGAAACAAAAGTCGCGCCGGGGGTAATTTCGTCATTTTACGCGACGAAGTCGGAATGGGCTCAAATTTGACAGGTTGATTGGGAACAAAAACCGCGCCGAGGGTAATTCCATCATTTTTTGCAACTGTGTCGGAATTTGCTAAAATTTGATAGGTTGATCGGAAACAAAAATCACTCCGGGGGCAATTTCGTCATTTTTCTCGACTGTGTCTGAATGGGCTAAAATTTGACTGGTTGATCGGAAACAAAAATTGTGCCAGGGGCAATTTCGTCATTTTCACGATTGTGTCGGAATGGGCTAAAATTTGACACGTTGGTCGGGAACAAAAATCGCGCCGGGGGTAATTTCGTCATTTTTCGCAACTGTGTCGGAATTTGCTAAAATTTGACAGGTTGATCGGAAACAAAAATCGCACCGGGGGGTATTGTGTAATTTTTCGCGACGGTGTAGGAATGGGCTAAAATTTGACTAGATGATCGGAAACAAAAATCGCGCCGGGGCCAATTTCGTCATTTTTTGCGACGATGTCAGAATGGGCCAAAATTTGACTAGTTGATCGGAAACAAAAATCGCGCCGGGGGCAATTCCATTATTTTTCGAGACTGTGTCGGAATGGGCTAAAACTTGACAGGTTGATCGAAAGCAAAATTCGCGCCGGGGGCAATTTCGTCATTTTTCGCGACCGTGTCGGAATGGGCTCAAATTTGACAGCTGATCGGGAACAAAAACCGCGCCAGGTGAATTTCGTCATTTTTCGCTACTGTGTCGAAATTGGCTAAAATTTGACTGGTTGATGGGAAACAAAAATCGTGCCGGGGGGCAATTTCGTCATTTTTCGCAACGGTGTCGAAATGGGCTAAAATTTGACTGGTTGATAGGAAACAAAAATCGCTCCGGGAGCAATTTCGTCAGTTTTCTCGACTGTATCGGAATGGGCTGAAATTTGGCAAGTTGATCGGAAATAAAA
>NW_019268495.1:0-2785 GCF_002742605.1 Olea europaea var. sylvestris
ATCTTCAACAATCCACCTCCATGGTGAACGTTCAATCGTAACCTCTGTGCTTCATCCTTCGTTATCAAATTATGTGTGGCTTCAGTATCAACTAATGCGTATGTTTGCCATCCATTGATTTCGGCAAGTACGAACATCGATCCTTTTTCTCCATTCGCCTCAGAAGGGTTTTAGTATTCAAAGCATTAAAAAGTTGCAATGAACCCATATGACTTGTATCCGTCTCCTTGCCATGGAAGGCTTCGGTTGAGTCTCCGTGATAGATGCCAAAGATCCGTGATAGATGCCAAAGATCCAAGCTTAGGGTAATCTCAGATGAGATACAGCCTTTTGCAAACGAAGCAACTACGAGCAAAATTACCCCACTTCTCGTCATCATACTCCTTGCGCCAAGTGCTAACTTGTTGCCGCTGGGCTTGTAAGGGATTTGGCCTCCAATCTGGCTTACTCTGTTGCTTGTCTTTCTCATGTCACCTTCACCTTTACCAAAATTTCCTTTGGTTGGTTTGAAAGTCCTTGTGACTCCGTACTCCTTTAGAACTTCGTCAAGGACTACTTGGCAATCGCAATTACCTCATCTACATTTTTGACCCCTCGACATTGTAATTCTTACTGCAACCATGTTGTATATCCATTCAAGAAATAGAATAGCAAGACATCCAATCGTATAAGGTCGTGAATTCGTTGACATAGTCACGAATTGTCCCTTTTTGTTTCAACTCCTTTAGTTTCTTGTGGGCCTCATACACAACATTCTCGAGGTAAAATTGTCTTTTCAGCTCCCTTTTGAACTTGTCCTACGTATCAATCCTGTAAGCTCCATTTTCAACATCGATATATTTTCGATGTCACCAAATAGACGCAGTTTCGAAAAGATACAGAATAGTTGTCCGAACTTTCATGGTTTCATCAACAGGATATATGCCTTAAAAGTAAACTTCCATTTGCCATAGGAAGTTTTCCACATCTTTGGCATCCCAACGCCCACCATAATGTTTAGGCTTCAGGTACTCAATCCTCAAGGCAACAACAATTGTAACATCCACTTCTGTCGACTGTGGATTGCTTGTATTGTTCGAGCTCCTTGCTCATCCTTTCCATCATCATGACCAATCGATTTACTTGTAGGGCATGGTGGAAACGGCATCTAAGACTTTGGTTTGGAGATGACCAAAGTCAACCATCACTGTGGGTTATCTGGCTACCATAGGCTCATCCTTCAGCGTTTGGACATCATTCTCCAACAATGCTAGTGTGGTCATCATCTCTTGGACATTGGTTTGGAGAGTTTCTAACTTTCCAATGGCGTGGCCCTCCAACACCTAAAGGGAGTTTTCAAGAGATTCGACCCAATCACCCATATTTGCAATGATTTGTCAAGTTTACCCTCCATGAAAGTTGTTTCCAGCGTCTTACTTTAGGCAGCACCTCGTCCCCTTTCCTCTAGTTTGTTGAGAATCCGACATTATAACGGCCTACAAACAAGGCCCTGATACAACTTATCATAGACCTAGTTTTGTTACACCCCAACAACTAGAACCATGCTGTCTTAACGTTTGACAATTCCCATCCCTCACGAAAAAATGTTAAATCAGCCTTTCAAAGCTCTCAAATAATTTAACCAATGAACTTAAATTATTACAACTTTTATGCAAAACCTTGCAAGTTGATTTGAAATCCATTCTAAGATTAATTTTGATCCAACCATTCCCATTGGTGGCAAGTTGCCTTAACCTTCTTTGATCAAGTTGCACGTTCTCTACTCTTCCAATGCAAGTTGAATGTTGCCATCAAATGGCAAGTCTACAGTTTTCCTTACAAGTGGACAAGCCATTTTCATAGTGCCAACTTGAATTTTCTTGCCATGATCTTGCAAATAGCACAAGTGGACAAGTTGTACAAGTTTACCAAGTCGTACTAGTGCATCTGTAAAACATCCGGCTGTAGGCCATTGTATTTTTTCTCCCAAAAAGGCTGGTTTGGGCTTAGAAAAACCTCATTTCCATGCTGGAAAGCTGCCTACATCTACCAACTTGCGTATTACCAAAACAGGCTACCTGCGTCCCTAGCCTAAGTTTGCGTCTCTTGTCGCAAGTAGTTCCATCATATTGAAGGGCGCTACCCATGCTGTTTTGTGGCCGCTGTCGGGACTGATCGGTTGCGACTTGGGGACATAAGTCAAAGCTCTGATACCAACTTATGTGAATGTAGCAATAGTAGTTCAGAAACCCACAAAAGATTAACTCAAATCCCAAGAAAGCTAAAACCCCAGTTTGAAGCTTAACCCAATAATTTATTGAATCGATGAACCAAAGTTGTAGAAGAACTTGACCCCTTGATTACAAAATCTATGAATCAGGCCACAAATTTGTTAAACACCACAAGATGAAATCCTTGATAAGTTCGAAATTAAGTTCAATGAAGAAGCAGAAGAATGCAACCTTGCTTCAATTTAATCTCTCAATAACAACATATTGTTTTAATAATGAAAAGAATGAGTCCTATACATAGAAACTCACAAAACCCTTATTAAGATGTAAAACATCAAGAAAATATCAAATAAATAGAGTTCTAAATGAAAAAGGAAAACTTAAATGCCCTCGGATTTTAGTACTACGCGTCAACACCATGCACTACAGGTTAAAGTTTTGCATAGTACGCGCGCAATCTATTTTGCCTGTGCACGCGTGCCGCTTTCCTGCTACACTCCAAACTTCACTTCTTCTAACTTAACTTGAAGTATGTGTAATAATTTTGATTCCTCTTCCATTCATAACATGAAACT
>NW_019268495.1:3079-4748 GCF_002742605.1 Olea europaea var. sylvestris
TTGTAAATTTGCTACAAATGCATCGCCGTCGATCCGTTCTATCTTCAATTTCTCCAAATACCACATTCATCCGCTCGAATTGTTACTGCATGGCTCTTGGAATGAAGGCTTTATTGTCTTCCACTCTTGATACTGAATCTTCTTTTGGACATAGTATTAATAACTTAAATTTGTATCCCTCACGTGTTTACACTCGTGTTTCATTGAAATTTAGCTTTTTTCCTCTAATAATCTCACCTCTCTTGCCTTTTTCCTCTCAATGCTTTCTTTCAAGTACTCTTCGAAACTAATTGATCTCAAAAAAAAAAAAAAAATCGCCCTTAAAAGGTTCAATTAAAAGGAATAAGCAATCACAAAAATTATGAACATTACTATGAAACTGTTGAATGCCACAAAGATGAAAATCCTTTATAAGTTCAAAATTGAGTTCAATGAAGAATAATAAGAAAGCAACCTTACTTTGACTTAATGTCTCAATAATGTGTTGTTTTATAGTGAAAGGAATGAGCCATATAGGGAACTCATAAAAATCCCAAACGAAATCGGAGATAAGATCCAAAAGTTACCAAAACTAAAGAGTTTTGACGAAATTAATCAACTAGAAAATGCTTCCAAATTTCACTTTGTGGCACATGGTACACTTTTCTTCTCAGGTTGTTTCTTTGCTCGTGATCTCATCATTAGTCCTTTTTCCAAAATCAATGAATCCTTGCTAATCCTCGTCCCATGGTTCTCATCATAACTTTTTCTCCCACTCCAAATAAACTTCAGGGTCAATCCTACCTTGAAATGAATGAATTTTTATCTTAATATTACCCAAATTACGATCAATTCTATCTCCATCTCAACCACCAAAATCTCTAAGATCTCCTCTAGGCCGTGTTTCATGCCTATCTCTTATATTCCTCATCATACCGACTTCAGCTATCGTGATTTGGTCATCATCATTTTTACTCTCTACGACATTCTCATTATCAAGTTCAGCCCTAGTAGTATCGTAATTATCTTATCTCCTTGCAATAGGAACTCCTTTTGGTTGTCCCTTTTGGAAGTTTACAATATCCGTATCCTGCATATCCATCCTATCCTTGATTTCTCTAAATACTTCATTCATTCTCTCAAATTGTTGTTGCATCTTTCAACGTGAAGAATTGGTTGTTCTCCTCCCTAAATGTAGATTTTTCTTTTTCAAACATCTTAATAACTAGGAAAAACAATCCTCATGTAACGTACCCGATTATTCCACTCGCCTTTTCCCAATAATAAGCTCACACTCTTGATTTTCCCTCTCTATAATTTCTTTGTGAAGTTCTCTAAGGAACTAACTTTACTCAACTAAGATTTCAACCTTCATAATGTTCAAACCCACAAGAACTAAAGAAAAAAGAAGGATATTTACACTCGAGAAAGGACTCAAGATGGAAAGATCAAAAGAAGGCTGAAAAAACACCCCCAAGAATTTCAAGAAAAGATTTCTTGAACTTGGTTTATGCCTTTTCAAAACACGTTCGATCCCCAAGAATGATATATGCATCAAAATAGTAACACCACAAGAATTCCAATAAAGTTCTTGAAATTGAATATGATTTTCTTGAACTTTCTTTGCCTTTTTCTTGAATTTTCTTGGCTTTTCTTTCATGAACTTTCTTTGCTTTTCTTTTAAATATTC
>NW_019268496.1:0-3361 GCF_002742605.1 Olea europaea var. sylvestris
GAAAATGATAGTCTTGTTTATAGTCCTTTAATCTTTTACAGGAGAGTTCAAAATTGTAATTTGGGCAAATAAAAGAAGTGTATTCTGGTATAATACACTTCTTGATTTTAATATTGGGTAAGTTTTGATCTTACCCAATTAAACACTATAATTCGGTTCTCCCCAGAATATATGTGACTGACTCTTAAGAGCACTAAATCATGATTTATGACTCTCTCTTTTTTTTCCAGATTATGGTTTCAATTTATTTTGTACTTTCACTGCTCTCTTTCTACAAATCATACTTCGAAGCTAAGGACCCATGTTTATCTGACACTTGACTTAGATTCAGGTAATATCAAATACTCAAACTTATCTAAGGGCCTTTCATTTCATGGATGATGATGCATTGATTTAGACATCCTAGCTAAAATCTGCTGAGCCAATTAGATTTATTAGTGAAGCTTTTCTTCAAAGGGTCTAATGAATATATGTTTTTTGATTAGCGCTCACTTTTATATGACATTTACGGCCAATTCTTGTCAACATTCTTAATTTTCACAAAAAACTTCAAATGAGTATAAAGAAGATAGAGGAAGCAAAGATCAATTCTGATCCGATCCGATCCAATCCGACCCACCATTTTCATTTTTCTATCCATATCTGACAGAGAGGAGTGCATCTTTGCTTTGAAGGCAGCCAGATGATTTCCTCATCATTACTTCTCTTGAATACATTTTTTTCCCTGCACTGCGTTGCAGAACATGGACATGTTTGCATATATATTGGCTGCTCGAAACAAATTCAATGCGGTGTTGAGTTCAAAACATGGAGAAACTGGTGTTAAAATACAGATTTTTAGCCCTTTATTTGGCAGTTGTTTTTATAATGTTTATCGGTCGCATAGAATCTTATGAGAATTCTGAATCAGTGGATAGTGCAGACAGTATTTTTGCATTACCTGAGATGAACAATAGGTGCCTTTTATGAAATTTCTTCCCTCCCCCAGACACATTTGGTTCATGTATTTTTGTATTCAGTCAAAAAGTGATAAATTTATCTGTGCAGGATTTATCAGCACAGTGAAATGGAAGAAGCATGGAGTCTAGTGCAGAAAAATGGGAACCAATTTATTGTCAACGGGCTGCCTTTCTACTTCAATGGATTCAACACTTATTGGTTAATGGTGTTTGCCGTGGATCAATCGACAAGAGGAAAAGTTACTGAGGTGTTTCAACAGGCTTCTGCAGTGGGACTTACGGTATGCCGGACTTGGGCTTTCAACGATGGTCAGTGGCGTGCTCTTCAGAAAACCCCGTCGGTTTATGATGAAGAAGTTTTCAAGGTGCATCTTTATTTAACAGTTACTCCTGTACCAATCCTCTGTACAAGATTGCAATTTTATAAAAGGCATGTTTGTATGCTGAATTGTAAGAAAGGTGTGTGAAAAAAATTGTGAGTGGTCTCGTCCAGCTTCCGAAACATGCCAGAAATCTGCTTTTCTAGTCCTTTGGTTAAGATGACTTCGGAGAGTGACTTAATATTTTGAAGTTCAAAAACTTTCAACCTGGGACATGGCCTTTTCAACATTGTAAAAGAAAGAAATCTTTGAAACAACTTTACAATAACAATAAACTTATGGATTTAGCCTTGACTAATTGCTCAAATATGAGACCTTTCTTGTTGTAAATCGTTATTTTTGGGTTTCAGGCCTTGGATTTTGTCATAAGTGAAGCTAAGAAGTACAAGATAAGGCTCATATTATCCTTGGTTAATAACTGGAAAGCATATGGCGGGAAATCACAGTATGTCAAATGGGGTAAAGCTGCTGGCCTCAATTTGACTTCTGATGATGATTTCTTCTCACATCCAACTCTCAGAAGCTACTACAAAGCCCATGTCAAGGTAAGTTTCTTGAATTAATATGGCTCTTTTGTAATGATAACTCTAAGTTTGAAATTTAATGCTTTTTGGCTCCTTTAGATGGTGCTAAACAGAGTCAATACTGTCACAAACATAACCTACAAGGATGATCCTACTATTTTTGCTTGGGAACTGATGAATGAGCCACGGTGTGAATCAGATTCCTCCGGCAATAAATTGCAGGTTCGGTTTCTCATTAGAGTTAAAGAAAATTAAAGACATATATCTAACAAATCCTAAAACGTTAATTTTCTACTGAGTCGCTTGGCCCGACGTTTACTATAACAGCAACAATTTACTGATTTTTTTTAAATTCCAATTTTTTTTAGGAATGGATAGAAGAAATGGCAGTATATGTGAAAAGTGTTGACCCAAAGCATCTGGTGGAGATTGGATTGGAAGGTTTCTATGGTCCATCCACTCCCAACAGGGTTCAGTTTAACCCAAATACCTATGCTCAACAAGTTGGAACTGACTTTGTCAGGAATCATCAAGTTCTTGGGGTTGATTTTGCTTCCGTTCACATCTATCCAGACTCTTGGTAAGTTTAACAATGGCTTTGAAAAATTCTCTTTAGTTTATTTACCATATGAAGTTATTTTAGCGTATTTTTCTTTCTTAATACCATGGAATATGCTTCTACTACAATTGTATAACTTTGTCTTTTAAATACTACGTATTTGTTTTAAGTTCAAACGGGAGATTCTAAGTGGTATTTTTTAAATCATATGAAGGATTTCGCAAACAATCTCAGATTCTCATATACAATTCACCAAGTCATGGATACAATCTCATGTTGACGATGCTGAGAATTTCCTTGGCATGCCTGTTGTGTTTGCCGAGTTTGGTGTTTCAGCAAAAGATCCTGGCTATAATTCGACATACAGGGATACCCTCGTGAGCACAGTGTACAAGATCCTTTTGAACTCGACTAGGAAAGGAGGCAGTGGTGGTGGTTGCCTTCTGTGGCAGTTGTTTCCTGAAGGGACAGATTACATGGACGATGGGTATGCAGTTATCCTTTCGAAGTCTCCTTCAACATCAGATATCATTTCTCTTCAATCAACCAGGTTAACAACCTTCAATTCCTTGTGCTCTCGGAAATGCCACTGGGATTGCAAGAAAAAGCATGCCATGGAGACGTTCCTCTATCACGATGAGCTCTAAGTTTCATTTCCTTTGTCCTACTAAATGAACAACCAAAGTCATATATTCCAGCATTCTAGTTCATTATCATGTATAGCCATGTCCAAAGAGCACAGGTGCACTCAGATTTGCTGATTGTAAAGAAAACCAAGCTGTTGAATGGAAAATATGATATTTAAGCACTCCTACAATTTATAAGTCTTGTTGTTTTAGATTTTTGTTGTGCAAATTTGGTTTAAATTGAACTCCTCAATATTCTTATCAACCTACAAATAGAAGGCTTTTGAGGTGAGGTGGGGCGGGGGGGGGGGGG
>NW_019268496.1:14669-28093 GCF_002742605.1 Olea europaea var. sylvestris
CTGGCAGCAATAGGGACTATCGAGGAATGTCTTGGCCCTACCTTGTCCCATTCTTGTCCCTATCTGATATTCATTGCTAGATCTAACCTTGTTTGGGTGTGGGTGTGACTTATTTGCACTTAATTTTTCTTTCTTTTTCCGAAATGATATATTTGATGTTACTTATAATGGTTTTGTGTACAATCGGGGTATGGGAGGGGGGCTCACGACGAGAAGTTTGTCAAACGGGATTGTCAATTCTGATTGTACAACTAGCAAAATTCTACTCCTAATAAAGTTATTATACAATATTTACAAATTGAAAGTATGAAAAGCAAGTATAGGCAGTTTAAATACAATAATAGTAGTCAAAAAAATACCTTATTTTGATTCTAACATTTTCTTCGATGTTAAGAGAAGTTCAAATAATTTTAGCCAAAAAATAAATAAATAATTCTTTAGTAGAAATAAGCGAAGTCAAACTTCCTCAAAAAAAATTGTAACATATTTATGGCATGTTTAACAGGTCTTCAACTTCAACTTTTTATAAAAGAGTTTCCTAAAAATCATCCAAATGGATCCATTAGCGATTTTTTAGTCTCAGAAATAAGTTTTAATTTTTTAAAAGCCTTGTCAAAGAGGCACATAACCTTCTTTTTGTCATGTTCCAAAAATTTACTGAAGTACATTTTTAACTGCATTTCAGCATTTCTAACTAAAAATAAAAAATAAAAAAATTAGAGAGGATGATTTGTAAACCACATGATACATGACATGGACGAAAGAAATAACAGGGTACTAAACGGAGGCTTGCTATGCACTTATTTGGAAATTAAGGACTGTTATTGGGAAGATGAAGGGCTGCAAGGGTAAAGTGGGAAAGAAAAAAAAATACAGGAGGATTTAAGGAATAAAAATAATGGTGGTGGCCCATGCAGGTCTCGAACCTGCGACCTTCGCGTTATTAGCACGACGCTCTAACCAACTGAGCTAATAGGCCTTTGTCTGCAGTTAGCAATATATTTATTTTGTTGTCTTTAGCTAACCATAATTTCCATATTTATTAGTGCAAAAATTTTCTCCAATGATGTTAAAATATCATATCAATTTGGTGTAATAAATTGTGTTACACCAAATTCATTAAATATAATTACTCAGTCATAATATAATTAATGATTTTAATTGTTGAGAAATAAAAAAAAATAAAGAAAATAATATTCATTCAGTGTAACTACTGAAAATGACTTAGAAAAATCGTGTGAAAGATACTCTGGATTTATTAGTACGACTTTATTAATGAAATTTATGTTGGAAGAATTTTGTGAATAGTGACGCCGAAATAAGTATAATGATGGTGACAAAGTCGAGGCAAGAGTTGGACTCTTTGTCCTTAAGTCGAATTTGCCCCGCAACGGTGCCTACGGATTTCGACAATCGACTCCCAAGATACAACGGCTACACTTGTGTTTGTAGCACTCCAAAACACAAGTACAACGAACCAAATGTAGGCTTATGTACTCCAAGGATGAAATGAAAGAAAATCAAAATAAATGAAATGATTTTGATTTTGGATAGAAGAGAGGATGAGAGAAGTTTTTGCATATCAAACTGTGTGGAATAGGACACCTAAAGGGTCCTATTTATAGACCATGAAAGGGTGTGGACGAAATGGTTGAGGCCAAACCATGCACCCTTTCCAAACAATGCACCTTTATGAAAAGGTGTCTATTCACTAATGGTTGAGGCCTTTTTCGTAATTTCTCATTCATCCGATATTGGTTTTCGAAATGCGTCCCGAAGCGGCGAAGTGACAAACAATTTTGCCTAAACGGATTGAGTCGAGCTTTTGAGTATTTGGCCGAAGTCGATACGAACTTTAATCGATTTTCAATTCTCGATTTATTTAACCAATATCCAACAATTTATCATGACATCCTCGTATTGTCAATCATCTTATGTTCCTTCCATTTTTCTCCACAGTGCATGGCCCATACCATAATAAAAATGTGAAAGAAATCCTTCAATGTCATGAAGGGTTGTTTAGTTCACATTATTGAAAATTCAAAGGCCTCTCTATTCGGTCTTCACTTTAAAACTTAACTGTTTTTCTCCACACGTTTTCCCAACAGTTATTTATAAATTAATTATTTATAATTGAAACTACCAGCCTTGCATAAATCACAACCACCAAATACTAATTTCTTATCACTTTAAACAAATATAAAAAAATGAATAATCCCAGTTGAAGTTCTCACAAAAAATTGTTTTCTTGATTTTTTTGTCGTGTAGTGATTATTAATTGTTAAGCAAGTGGGAGAAAACGAAGTGTGAATGCATTTAATTACTTGTACTAGGGGAGTCGTGTTGGTGTGAACACAAATTTTGTCCATTCATGAGCAACTCAATTTTGACTGTTAGACTTATGTTTAGAATATGTAGTATTAATGCTGATTAGTAATTTATTATCTACATTCAGTCCATTTCAACTTGGCATAAACCTACATTAGCCCTTGTCTGGTATAGTTGAATATTCGATGTTTACTATATTTTGATAAAAATTGATAAAATGTTTGATCCTATAAAATATGTGATTAAAATAAATTATTGATCAACAATAATAAAAATAAATGGAATAAATGATCACCAAGAGGAATTTCATCGATGATTGTTGATAGTTTTATTATAGGTGAATGATCTTTAGTATTATTTATGTGTAATTTCTAGCGAAATTATCGATTATAATATTATTAATTATTGTTGACAATTATCATATAGTTACGGTAGTATATAAGTCCCTGTTTGGCCACCATTGAAATTATAATTCATTTTTTCTCTTTTTATCAATCACATATTTTTCTATAAAATAATATTAAACATAAATCTAAAATCATTTTTTTAACCACACATTCTTAAAAAACGCTATTTCAAAAATTATAATATCAAATAATAAAGGGCCAAACAGAGGTTAAATATAACAAAAATGACTAGCAAACAATAGGTAAATAGATGTTTTAAGATTTTATCTATAAGAACATTTTCAATCGTGGTGTAAAATAAATATAAATTGCAATTGAGATCTCCAAAGTGGTCAAAAATCTCTCTAATAGATAGATACAAAGGAAATATAAATTACATTTTTCGACAAAGATATATATATAGGGAAAGGCCCAGAAATACAGTTCAATGGAGGCGAGACAGAAAATGGGTTAAAATAAATTGTAAAATAAACCCAAAAAAAATCTGAAAATTTAAATTTAAAAAGGTCTGATCAAAAGTTTGTTAAAATTCAGTGGAGGCGGTCGACCCCACTCACTCCTTAGTGGGTCCGCCCCTGTATGTGTGTGTAAAAATATAAATTATCATATTCTTTTACATCCATAAAAGGTCAAAAAATGAATTTAAATATTTTCGTTGAAGCAAAATTTGAATTTAGATCAATTGGAATCTAAATGGAGGATGCAAAAGTAATTTTGGAGATATCAATTTACACTCAATTTTAAAGATTTCATAGCAAGAAAAATGAAATACTAATTAATATTACCTAATTTTTCATAATTCAATAATTAAGGATTTTTTATGGCTATGTTTTATCTTAAACAAGCCTCTTTCATGAGTAAAATTGAATTATAGTTTGATTTTAAATTTGTTAAAAGAAGCTTTATAAAATAAAATAAAATTTAAGATCATCAAAAATCGATCTTGAAGATTGGTGAAATTCCAAGTACATAGTAATGATATGTAAAGACATACAAAGTGAACATAATGGACAAAGTTGTAGAGTTTAGCTACACTACAAGAATAAAACTTTGTGATAGATATAATTTCACTTATTTTTAATGTGACGTGACATTATTTTGGAATAGTTTTGTCGGGTTAGTACAGTTGTTGATGCTTAAAAATGATATTATCAAATTTTATATTTTAGAACTTATAACGATTTTATGTGGTAAGTATTCATCTAGTACGATTTCACGCGTACATGTAAGATGAGTCGAGCTTTGAAACTTTTAAAACAATTGGTGCAATGCAATTATATTAAAGCAACAAAAGAACAAACATAAAGCCATGTTGAGCTCATGAAATGACAAAAGAATGTATCAACAAACAATCCTAGCAAGATTCTCTAATCCTAGTTAAGGTCAAGACCGTCATTCCAACTGCAAGTTTAGGGTAAGCATTGTAATGTAATAGCCGCCAATAAGTTGTAATTTTCTGAAACATATAAAAATATAAATTTTGGAAATTTTATATTACATATGGCATATGGCTTACGTTATTACTATGACGAAGAGGCAGTACGTAATCACGAATGCGCAAGAAACGTTTATCTACGCGCTTGTAATGCTTGTTTTTCGTACTATGCACAACGCAACTTTTAGGTAAATTACACTTCTGGTCATCCAAGTTCTACTAAAATTTCAATTGAGTCATGTAACTTCAGTACGTTATAATCAAACACCTCAACTACAATTTTATTTCAAAATTGCCACTCCAGAAATCTAATCCTTGTAACTAATTCTATACTTGAACATGTTTCAATGTCAATATTAAATCGATGGTTTATGTGTAATAAATTGTTTGCGATTATGTTGTATAAACTATTTGTTAAATGCTAATAAATAGAAACCTATGGTTGATTTTTTTATTTTGTGTCGATGGAAAATGATTATGGAAATTAATTTAAAGGGCCTGATTGAAAGAAATTAAAAGTTAAGTAGTCGAATCGAGATTGAGTAAAAGTTGGTTAACTACATTTTTGAATCGATATTAAAAGCGCGTCGGATTGCAAATCTTGAGTGAACTTCGTTGAAATTTCTTTATTTTTTTTTAACATTAATTTTATTATTTCTTGCAGATTAAGGGTGGCCTTTGGTTGATGCATATATAAAAGGGCCATGTATCCCTTGGGCCGGAAGAGACAACACGGTATACTATAAACATGGAGTCTTCTTTACTTGCAAGTACAGTCACTGGCCGGAAAGGGGTGATCAGAGAGTTGGTTCGTGGCCGGAAATTTGCGCAGCAGCTTAAAGTTGTGTTGCGCGAATCCCCTGAAGCTGATGATATTGACGGCAGTGGAATGACGTCTGCTCAGATTCTTCTGAACAAAATCTTGGATTCTTATAATCGAAGTCTTTCAAACATCAGCTCCGGGGAGTCTGATGAGGTTTCTGAAATTCAGACGATGGATTCTCTTTGTTCGGATGGCTACCGGAAGTCTGAAGATTCCGGCGAGAGTTTCAAGACGTCTGTACGGAAGGATCGGAGAGGATGCTACAAAAGAAGGTAATTAATAAATTCTTGTAATTATATTCATTGATGCATTTAGTTGTGACTTATGTCTATATATTTGCTTAATATTTAATTAATTATGGATTCATTGTAGGAGAACTTCTGAGACACGCATTAAAGAGACATCTAGTTGGATTGATGATGGCCATGCATGGAGGAAGTATGGACAAAAACCCATACTGAATTCCCCACATCCGAGGTAGTTTTGTTTTTTTGTTTTTTTTTTAAAGAATTCAAGTTCGTTATGTCGTTCAAGATATTAGATATAATATCTATACGATATTATGTTACAAAATCGTAGATCGATCTCATCGGCCGATGCCGGGAAAACCTTGCCCTTTTCTTAGATCCAAGCCGGACCCTAGTTGTCCGATCTTTGGAAAGCCGCATGAAATTCGAGCCTTTCTCTTCTACCCTTACGAATCAAACCTACCTGCCATTTAAGCTAAATCAATACGAAGGGACGCATGTAGTGGCGGATCTAGTGATTTGAGTGAGTTAGGACGGATCCAGACAAGCACAGCTCAACGGCAAAAGGGTGATCAGAGAATTGGTAAAGAAACCTGTCAGAACACACACATTGGAGGAGTGGGTGGATGTGTTTTTTGGTAATTTTTTATTCACGGTGACTCCTACACATACACATGCGAGTAATCTGGCCAAATTTTGTGAAAAAACTTCTGTACAAATGGCTTAAGTGCAAGATCTTTGGTCTAGTTAATGAACTTGTAGAGAATGATACGGATCTTGTTTATGACTGGTTAAAATTTATTTTATATTTCTTTTTCATTTTTGATACCGATGATGCCGTCCAATTCACATCATGTGAAGTACTATCCAATTTTCCATGTCAACAATATTGTAATTTGTTCCATTTCTTGTCTTGAAGTGTGCTAATTAATTTTACTAACTATACATTGAAATGCAGAAGCTACTTCAGGTGCACGCACAAGTTTGAGCAGGGATGCCCAGCAACCAAACATGTCCAAAAGATTCGAGAAGACCCACCAAAGTATAGGACAACATACTTTGACCATCACACTTGCAGAAATTTATACAAATCATCTGAAGTTATTATCATGGATCACACCGCAGGGAATAATTCTTCCAATACCATCTGGAATTTTCAGTCACAGATTGAACCAGATAATTACGAGCCAAAGGACCAAGTGAAAGAGGAGAACAAGGAACGGGTTCAAGATTTGCCCAACAACAAATCTGGATCGTTCATCCCACCTGATCATTTCACCACATTTGGTCAAACCTCTGGGCCCTTGACTGCATTCTCATCAGGGTCGGATGTGATTTCTTCTGATGTGTATTCCTGTACGGCTAGCACTCACAGTATGGATATGGATAATATGATTGTAGGAACTGTATTCGATGATGACTTTCTGGAATATTGAAGGACGGTATAGTTTTAATCACGACCTCACTTTATGTAAAGTTATATGCCTTGTTAAGTAGTAGCATGTACCTGATCATGCTGTAGTGTGGAAATTAATGTATTAGATAAGATTAAGGTTTCTTCGATAAGTTCGTGCTCTAAATTCCTTGTAGAATTTCGTCAGATCTGGCAATCTATGTATGATGTAACTTTTTCACAAGTTATATATTTCAAATTTTGTATAGCACATGATGTTATCATTATATGTTATACTAAGAAATTACATATTATTTTTGGACCATCTAAGCGGCGTAGCATAAAAAAATTTGTAACCGAACTAATGAGAAGGAGAGGAAGAAGATTTCACATTAGCTCATAAGCCGGTATGAAGACGACAAGGTCGAGTTCTCACTAGCTAAGATTGACCAGAAAAGTAACCAATGAATGAGATTGTCATAACATGCTAGTCAACGATTCATCAATGTAATGAAATATAATGAATGAGCTTATTTGAGCAGTAAATATACAGTGACATATGATAAATTAAATTACTATTTTGGAGAATCTTATAACATGATACCTACGTACAGAATTTATGTAGTCGACAACCCCACGGCACCCATTAAAGAAGATGACCAGATACAGGGTTAAGTATTAAGACTGCTATATATGCTAATTTCGTTATTTTTGTCTCCTCACAGAAAACTTCCAACATATTCTTGATTGAGCCCCATTTTGAGGGGAAAAATATATTTTGAAATAATGGTCTTTGAAGAATGTGTCATTAAAAAATAAGAATTTTTTTCGATTTACGTGTAAAATTATTTTATTAGAGAATATGATTAAAAATGAGTTTTGAAAAAAACCACTTTTTGTACCTGTATGAGCCCCTTTTTCGCACAAAATACATTTTGGAATAATATTTTTATAAAGAATGTGACTAAAAATAAGAAAATGTTATGGGATTACGTGTAATATTATTTTAATGAAAAATGTGTGATAATAATTCATTTTTTCCTCTCTTCTTATCAAACACACATTCTTCAATAGAATAATATTATACGTAATCCCCAAAAAAATTTCTTTTTTAACCATAAATTCTTCAAAAAAATACTACCTCAACTATTAAAATTTCAAATAATGGTGGTCAAATGGGGGCTTAGATAGCTTAAAAATATTACATTTTTTAACAAATTATATGAACTTTCTTTGAGATTTATGACAATTACAAGACCTTCCCTCTTTTTTCAAAAATTTAAAAACTTTCACATTACTGTTTGTTTTTGATAACAGATTCCCCTTACAGACAAAAGGTTAAATATATAATTCTCATTTTATTCCTCTACACTATGTTGAAATTGTTATCTATTGTATTTAAATTATATTTTTCGTTTCTTATTATTTATTAATACGTAATTTTTTATACGTTTGATTTAGTTGAGATCATTTTAGTTAAAAACTACCATAAATTGTGATGAATTTCTAAAAAATAATTAATTTTTTTATATTCTGATAATTAATTTTAATTTTATTATTTTATATAATATGATGGAAAAATAATTAGCTAGTCAACACAAATAAATATTTAGAATAATTCAGTAAAGCTAGTTAGAAATTCATTAATTTATATTGCTTAATTTCTCTAATTTTTAATTTTTACACTCTTGACGTGTATACCATATTATTATTTGAAAACTGAAGTAGTATTTTCATAACATTAAATATGCAGAAAAAACTGATATTGAAAGTATTTTGTCTTTCTTACATAGTTTCATTAAAAAAAAAAATTCTTTTCTCTTTTCTGCTTTCATGCATTGAATGCTTTATATATTCAATTTGTGGAGCATCAAATTACTCTTCTTGATGCGTGAGAATCTATCATTTCATTAATTTAAGCTAAACCCCAATTTCTACCACTGAAATGACTATGCAAATTATATTGTGTCAACCATCAAAGTTGTTCTTGATAAAAAGAAATGTCCAAATTACACTACAAAACCTAAGGTTTCGTTTGATAGCATCATATTCAATGGAAAATATCACATCTGATGAATTCATTTTTTACCTTAACTGTTTGCTACGAAAGTGAAAACGAAGTTCGAATTTCAATGCACAAACACTTAAAGCATGTTTTTGGTCAATTTCATGAAAATCGAATTCTTATGGTTTTAATGATTTTTTTCTTTTTCAACTTACATGGAATTGGTTTGCCTTTTTCACTTTTACTATCAAACGGACCATAAGTAAAACATATTCCAATCTTCCATTTTTTTTCCAGATTTTTCGCATGTTTTGTAATCAAACGTTGATTTTTTAAAATAAAATTTGATTCATTTTTCTATTTTCATGCTTTTTTACTTATATTTTAGTGTAAAATTGTTCACAGTTGATTATTTTTACATGTTCTTGACAGGGTTTTTGAATAAACTAAATAGTTTTATTGTTGTCTTCAAATGTAACTATATGTTAATTACTGTTGCACCATAACGCCACTTCCAATCGCCCCTTCAAACTAGAAATCTTGGCCCCTTCACTGTCTTAATTGTCCTATTTTTGTTTCTTTTTATAAATATAATCGTCCCATTGTAAGTATCTACTGATAAGTAAATTTTTTAAGTTTTGCTATACATGCTTTTACAATTGTGAACAAGACGAATCTAGTCTAGTCTTAGGAAAGGCCGAAACAAAAGTTGGTGGAAACTTAGTCAGTGTGAAAAGGAGAAATGGCTGATCTTTCAATATCAATGGCGTGGAAAAAGGGTCAGGGGGGAATCATGTGGTTCAAATCTTTACGAATAGTTTGTGAAAATGAAATCTTAGGTTGGTTCTTTCCTTTTAACAACCATATCTCGTGTCATCAAGTGACTGAAATTCAGTCTTTTGATTCTCATAGTAGAAACTTAATAAGTGAAAACACAATAGTCGTCTGGGTCCACAAGGGTAAAGGATTTCGTCGAATTACTCGTGTAAAACTATTGAATTCCTCGAGACTGATTATTCTTCAAAAAATGTACGATTAGTGTTTGACCAACAGCGGAGTCATGAGAGAATTTTATTTTATTTATTTTTTTTTTATTTTTTTTTTGGGGAATATTAAACATATATATCTAAGAAAAACTAAATGGACTTGGGTGTTAGCCCTTGCTTGGTTAGATCAGAAGTCCAGCTAACACTTTAATCAGAATAGAGGTTTATTGATTGGACTCAACATAGAAAAGAAATTATGAATTGTGATGCCGTCTTTACCTTTGTTCCTCCCAAATGTAATCAATGGCCAGGGTCCAGTTTCCCCATCAAGAATACAATGACTTGGCTCTACATAAATGCTAAAATAAAGCAATATAATACATTGAGAAACAACATTTTTAACTTCTTGTTATTATCTAATCATGTTCAATAAAATATCATGAGTAATGCTATTCGTAGTAAGAATTACAAGTGATCGTTTCACGTGACATACATGTGTTAGTTTGTTATTTGATGCATGAAGTAATATATATATATATACACACACACACATAGGACGACTACCTATATTCCTCACTATAAATAGCATTATTCATATGTCATTGTTCAATACATCAAGCCATTCTATGATTTTACGATCCCAAAATGATAAAACGACTTGATCTGATCCCTTCGTCAATCTGAGTTTCAATTATTCGAGAATATGTTTAAAGATGGTGTAGCTATTTACTGGTGGGGGTAGCAATGCTGCAATAGTTTACACTTTATCCTCGCAAGCCTTTATTGGGATTGTTATTGGGCTATAAAGCAATAGTTGAGCACCTATAATTTTTGTTATTTATTTAAATATAATGATAAATTTATGAAAATGAACCTATGTTTCTTTAAAACACTCAAACATGAGGGCATGCTTAACATGTACACAATTTACAATAAGATTGAACATTACAATAAACAATATTCGTATTACACTCAATCTTATTCATTATACAATTTATCTATTCAAGAAAACCATGATTGTTCAGTACGTGATTTAGTTAGTAAGACTCGTGATTGTTTCTTAAGCTTTGGACTGCTAACATTTACGCCCTTTTTATCATCTCCCTGCAAAATAAAATGGGAAAAAAGAAAAAGCTAAAATTTTGTTTGCTATACCATATAGACGTGTCTTGAGTGAATCATGAGAATGATTAGCAAAGGAATAGAACTTACCTGATTCAGTTCTTTCAACCAAGCCCTTCCTTTTAATGAGTTACATACCAATGGAAGTTATGGCTGGTTTGTGCTTCAAGTTATGCCAAAGATATGCATGAATAGGAGCTAAAATGGTGTCCAGATAATAAATGGCACCCATTTTCCAGAGCTCTTCGTTTCCGTATATCTGATCTCGAATTTCTTGATTCTGCAATCTACTCGCGACAAGAAACGGCATTTTATGAGAGAATTTCTCTAAAGTAAAAAGCTTTTATAGTGGATATTAGGTCATTAAACAGAGAAAAGGGAAGTCACTTCTCTTGTACAGCATTGGGTAGGGTTTCAATATGGACAAAATATTCATATTCAAATTCTAAAATTACCCAAATCAGACCAAGAGCTTTATTTCCACTAGCAAAAGATAAAGGTTAAAGCACTTTCTACGTCATCCAACACATAATGTTGTTCATACACAAGAATTAATGCTACAAATGGAGAAGTATTCATATTCCAACTAAATATTGATCCAATTCTGGATTTATTATTTAGGCACAAAAAGGAAGAGGGAAAAAAGTAAGAACCTACCAAATGCATCAACAAAATTAGACTTGTACCAAACAGCAACTTACCTTTGTAGCCCACAAGGGGAATAAACACTATATATGGCTTGTGTTTTACTCATGCAACGTGGTAGATTGACTGAAATTTATGGTTGATCGACGATTACTAGGTTAACTTATGAAAAGTCAGTTATTACATTTAGAGTAAAATTAAAACACGTTACTCGTATTGACCTCGAGAATCAATACCCATGTATTGAGTAAATAAGTTGAATTATACAACTTATCTATAATTATATTAAAATATCACATCAAGGGAGAATTATTTTTTGGACGATTTTAACCCCCTACAATTCAGTTATTTCAATAATACCTTACTTTTCGTTTTTCGATATGTAATAATTATTATCATTTATGAAATTTGTGTCATTAATTCTCAGCTAATTAACATTCACATTAACCTAGATTTAATAAATTTTCACTTGATAAATCCTGAATTGCATGAATTTAGAGTTATTATAGATGAATTTACTCATATTCATGTATCTAGAAATTTAATGGATGTTTAAATTTATGTATTAACAATTATTTTTTATGTACCAAATGTAAAATAAAAAGATTGCTCATTCACAGTATTTCATCATTACAAAAAATTAGAATAAAAAAATTGAGTTTTGTGAGGACAATTTGAGTATAATTTTCTTCTCTTAAATTTTTATGTTAAATTTTATTTTCTTTAATTCATCCCAAACTCATCAATCCTCCAACAAATTGATACCAACTATTAATTTTACATCACTTATAAATCATTTTAGAATACCGTGCAATGCACGTTCAACTTTGATTAATCGATTAAAAAGGGAACAAGTAAATTTTAGCACGACGAGTTATGATTTAAGAATAATTCTAATTCAAGTCCATGTATCCCAAAACAATAAGATTATGTAGATTTTGTATGTGTAATTGACAATTTATATATTGTTTTAAGTAATTTTGAATTTGAACCCCTCACGCTAGTTCCTGCACTCAAAAAAGCCGTTAGTTAGATAGCACGACTAGGGATGTCAAAAGGGCCGAACCGCTCGTCGGCTAGGCTCGTCAAAGAAAGTGACCAAAACGGTCACTTTTTAAAAAAAGTGATCATTTTGGTCATTTTTTCAGTGACCAAACAGTCACTGAAATTTTTTTCCCCCTTCCACTATAAATACCCCTTAACCCCTCCCCCCCTTTTTTCCATATCAATTACTCAACAATCACTACTCCAACTCTCTCAACTCTCTTTTATTATATCAATTATCGAGTTTTTACTCTCTTGTGTTGTAAAATATACAATATCAATTCAATTTTTACAGTTTATTAGTTACAATTTCATTCATTCAATTCTCAATTCTCACAATATTTATATTTTTCTAGGTATTATATTTGGATTTCATCATAAACATTCAAACAAATGGACCAATGCTCATTCGTTGAGAGTTTATTCGATACGAGATGTGGGCCACATCATGTGAATCGCATAGGACGCCGCAAAGTCAATTTTCAAATGAATTTGCTGGTCTAAATGACGTACCCATACCTGAAGATGTTCACATTCACGGTCAGGGAAGCCACAATCCAATTGATTTGGATGATATTAACGTTTCCGAGGACGAAGATGCCGAACTAAACATCCCAAACGCGAGGGGAAAGCAAAAAGGCAAAAAAAAAAAGCAAAATGTTGGGATCACTTTAAGTTGACTTCAACGAAAAAAGTCGTCGATGGCCTTACAGAATCTAAAGCAGTATGTAAATACTGCCAACAAAGATTGACATGGCAAAAAGGAATTGATACCACTAATTTCAACCGCCACTACAAAGCATGTGCGGCCAGACATAGACTTTTTCCAGCTGGTCAAACACCATTGCAATTTGACAGTCCAGGCGTCGGTTCTACAACTTCACCCCTATTCACGTGGGTGTATTCGGAGGACAATACTCGAACCAGAATGATGAAATTTGTTGCCGCTATTGAGTTGCCTCTGGCTATTGCAGACAACCAACACTTC
>NW_019268496.1:31288-45883 GCF_002742605.1 Olea europaea var. sylvestris
AGGCTCGCCACGAGCGCGAGTCGAGCTCGTGAGGTTAAGGGCCGAGCCGGTTCGGTCCATTGCCACCACTAAGCACAACAGAAAGGGTTTTTGACGTAGACACTCTAATACTCAAATCGAAGCTCCATTATATGGGAATGGTGAGATAATATTTATAGAATAAGTCTCTGGTTAGCGTGATTAAAATCAATTTTTAGTAAATTTTAATAAAAGTTAATAAAATGTGTTGTTGAAAAGTTATGAGTAAGATTGATTATTGACTAATTATATAGTGGTCGTCAGGTGCCTAATTTGGCTATTGAGCATGTTCCTCTAGATTTGAATCCTTGTGTTACATGCTGATTTTCTCATCATGACAACCATTTGATCGCAGATTTCATTTTGTAGTGCCAGTTAATGTGGGCCCCTGCTAGGCCTCTTTCATGGAGTTGATAATGATCACTCAGACAATTATTCTACCGGAACATATAAGACTTGTTTGAACCACATGTTTTTGGAAAAATACATTCGTCAATGTGATTTAATATCATTTCAATCACACATTTTTCAATAAAATAATATTACACGTAAATCCAAAACTTTTCCTTATTTTTTAACTACACATTTTTTAAACAATGGCATAATAAGTCTGACATTAAGTATAATCCATTTTAAATCTAAGAAAGCGATTTTATTATTTCAAAAATCAAATATTAAATAGATTTTATTTATGTAATAATTCATTTAAAAAATATTTTATTAATTAAATATATTAATACCACAATATTATATAATTTATGATCACCTTTATGTATTAGTCGCAATGATAGATGTCACGGTCAAAAATCATAAATTTTATAAGTCACAACTTCGTTATTGAATATCAAATTAATAGATCATATATTATTTCTTTGTCATAAATAACAAATTTTATACGTCAAAACTTATTACACGATTATAAATTATCAAATTATTGGTCACATATTAGTTATTGGTCATATATTAACCAATTTATCGATTACAATTAACCAAATAATTTGTGACCACCATCTCATTATTGCCTCCGGAAGCATTGTTGCTAAAACCAACACCACTTTACGACAATCGACAGCAAAATCGCCATCTCAAACAAACCAACACCCACCGATCCACCAACCACCACCAACACTTCACCATCACTGCAACACCAACGACGGCGACAACCACATCAAAATGGATTCAAAGTCAGAGTCGTAATGGCAGCGACAATAACAATCACTGTATGACGAGATAACAACCAATAGATAAAAAACCTCACCCCATCGCCAACACAACAAAGATGATGACAAACAACACCACCGTTGAAAACCACCACGACGGAAGCAGATTGAAAACTACAACCATTGCAACAACACCAACCCAAGACTCGGGGCTGCAACACCATCGCTCGCACCACCGTGACGACCACAACCACCAACTGCCACCTACACAAACACCACCACCATTTGCAAAATACCAACCATCACAAAAAAACTCAAAATAAATAGATCTAATAAAAAAATCAAAAAACTGCAACACCATAGAGGACGATGAATCGCTATGCGCACCGGTGCATTAAAAGAGCCGAATGCAACGAGGTACTGTCAAGCGCGATGACACCGTGAGGGGTGGGGTAGAGAAAGTGAGAAGAGAGAAGATACAGAGATGGAGAAGAGAGTGAAAAAGATTTTTAGGGTTTGGAAAGAAATTAGGCCCCCATTTGAGCCACATTATTGTAAAAATAAGAATGAAAAATATAGTCTTTATGGACTTCACATAAAAGATAAAAAGTCAAATATGGTGACTTGATGTGATAGATAATAATCATATTTTTTATTTTAATGAAAAAATAATGGAGCTCAAACAAGGCCTAGATTGGGGTTAGGGTTGAAGTTGAGGGTGGAATGGAGTAGGGTAGGGTGGATTTGTTTAATTTCATAATATTATTATTAATGTTTATAAATTCATTTATTTGATTTTTGAAAAAAAAAAATTGGAAATCTTAGTTTTGAACTGGGAAGTTTAAAACTCTGGTTGTATGTAATTTTCACTTGTCATACCAATATCGGATGGTATTGGGCTTTCCAAGTGAAGTATTTTGAGCTTGGGCTCATTTTCATTGCGGACCGAGGGCTCTATTTGACATAAGCCCATTATAAAAGTGGCCCATACTTAGGTCGGCCTAAGCTAAATTTATGCTTTACATATTATTGGTATTCATTCCCTAACATGATTTCTACTACATTATTTTAACCAAAAATTCAGTTCTTTTTTTTTTTTTTTAACATTAATCACCTGCATAAAAATTATGACAATTTACCCCATTAAAAAAACAAAAAAAAAAACATTTAATGCAGTTCATAAATGAACTTAGATCCATAAATTTTGTATCATTAAACATTAAATAATCCTTTATGAATTAAAGTTGAAATAAGTCAATTATTATTTTAATATTAAAGTGAAAACAACTTGTACAATGAACTATCAGATATAGGATTACCTGTTGATTGCAGCGTGCTTGTCTTGGTTGATTTCACATAATATCTAACTCTTTTTCATAAAGCGATAATGAAACATATAATTTGTACAATTTTTTCCATTTTCCAAGTCGATAAGTATCTTTCAAAGTGAACTAATTATTCTCTATCCTATCTTTGATAACGAGTATAATATAGATAACTAATAAAATTGAGATAACTATATTGACTCATGAAAGAAAGATATTTTAAAATATGCAGGAAAGATCATTTTCTACCACAAAATGGGACAATGGCCCAGAAACTGACATTTTCCACGTTTTTCACAACCTAAAGTATTAAAATAAATGCTAATTGGTAGGTGTGGATACATTGTACATAAACACGAGGTAAATAGCATTAACAAGTTACTTTTAAGTATTTTAGATATGAAGAGCTGTTTGATAAAGTTTTTAATAAAATTTTATTAAAAGTTGATGTAATGTAATTAAACAGTTAAAAAATATTAATTAAATAAAATGTGTAGCTAAAATTTAAGTTGGATATCGAACAAGAGGTTTCGTTACCTACCACAATTGTAGTGGGACCGAAATCAATAGACTCGATAGTTAAGCTCCAGTTTATTTTCCATTATTTGCACATTAAAATGAAAAATATAATTGATATCCATCATATCAAGTTACTATATTTGACTTTCTATCTCTTATCTAGGGTCTATAATAATTATATTTTTCATTCTATTTTTACATGTACAAAATGGAGTCTAAATAAATTAAAGGTTGATGCACGTGGCGTTCATGCAAATATCATTGACAAAATCGAAAAGCCCATTAGGCCCAAGTAATCACGACCTAATTAAGAGGCAGTTAATCTAGGCCGTATATCACCGGGGACCACTTTCGTCAGACGTATTACAACCGTACCTTTTCTTCAACACAGAAAAATACAAAAAATTTCTCAAGAAACGGGTAAAGACCAAGGGCATATTTATTTGTGCCCTAGGCAAAATTTCACCATTCGTCCTCAACAATTATTCCAATAACAAGTTGATTTTTAACTTTTAAAAAGGAAAAGCTAGTCCTAAAATTTTATTATATTTGGCATATCTTGTCCCTCTATATTAGTTACCCGTATCTCTTATGTTTAACTCCGTAGAGATTTACTTCTCAACTTGTAATGATGTTTAGAAATTTGAAATTAAGTCAGATTTTACAATATAATCAGATATTGAGACCAACTTGCTTTTTTTCAAACATTGATGATCAATTTGTTAATAGAGCCAAAGATTGGGGCTAATAAAGAAATTATCCTTTTCCTCGGTTTGTTTGTTAATTAATGTTTGCGGGGTAAGACTTGATCTCATGTCCGTTTAGATTTATTAACTGATTACTTATAATTATAATACAAATACGCAACTTGAATGCTACAGATATGATTGTATTATAGTTTATTCACATATGTAGAATAGTTGAGTGATCGAGGGTGAACGTAGTGACCATTATTTTTCTTCAATTCAACGTTTCTACTCGGCTTTTGTTGTTTCTCCTATTTTGTTTGTCCAAACCCTCATATTTCCTTAGTTTTCTCTTTATAAAATGATCAGCTCATATATCATAGAGAATTTCCAATAAAAAGTTGATATTTTTATCAATATGAAATTTTCATGATCTGGGTTTTGAGATTTTGGATCTGATTTGTTTTATATTGATATAAAGTTAGAGTTTGGCAAGTGGGTCTTCGTGAAAGAAGGGATTTGGTAGATTCTGACCTGGGACGAGTCATTTTTTTTTTTCGTTCTTTGTTGATTGAAGGGAAGTGAGAGAGTGAAAGATGAGGGAAAAGGTTGGGTTATTAGTGTGCTTATGGTTTCTTCTATATGGATCTTGTTTGGGAAGATTTGTTGTTGAAAAGAACAGCTTGAGGGTGACATCACCAGGCTCACTGAAAGATGTGTATGAATGTGCAATTGGGAATTTTGGGGTGCCACAGTATGGAGGGACCATGGTTGGTACAGTCCTCTACCCAAAAGCTAATCAGAAGGCGTGCAAGAGTTTTGAAGATGTTGAAATTTCCTTCAAGATTAAGCCTGGAGGCATGCCCATATTTGTTCTAGCTGATCGAGGGGGTAAAGTTTTTTGAATTTGCCCCTGTCAATTGGAAATGTTATTATAAGTTCGAATTTTCATGTTTGTAGGAGGAAATTGATAATGTTCTTTTTGCAGCATTGATTCCTAGTTAACTTGATTGTTGGTTGCATAATTTCATGGGTGTTAACTTGATTGGGAAGAGAAGGAAAAAAATGACCTTGTACTGGTCTTGTACTTCACTAATTATCATCACTTTAAACGTATTGTAACATGCAAACAGTAATCTGGATTTGATGTAGCTAATTAATTTGTCTACTTTGATCTTGAAGTTATTGTTTTATTGGAAACACCAATTTTGGTTTTATATGGAATTGTCGAGGAGTAAACCCACAGCTTAAATGTTGACCCTTTACATCTGGTTTTAGAAGAAAATTTTGAAGTTGATTGTCATTTGTTCTTCTATAGCTTAATATTGTTAATTACTTTGCATAAATCCATTGTATTCTTCTCCGCCTTCACTTATGGCTTGTTCAATATTGGTATTTACATTACCATAGTGCTGGCCTTCCATTCTGTGTCATCCGAATCACACACATTAATACATGTACAACTGTAAACTATCTCTTCATATGTAATTTTTTGCTTAGGTGTGAATTTGATAACTACTGAAGCAATTTACTATCGTCATCTACATATTGAACAATGCCATCGTTATTTGCTGGTTTCGCAGATTGCTACTTCACATTGAAGGCATGGAATGCTCAGAATGCTGGAGCAGCCGCTATTCTTGTTGCAGATGACAGGGTTGAGCCTCTTATTACTATGGATACCCCTGAGGAGGAGAATGCACGAGCAGATTATCTACAAAACATAACTATTCCATCAGCACTTATTAGCAAGGCTCTAGGGGACAACATCAAAAAAGAGTTGTCTAATGGACAAATGGTCAATATAAATCTTGACTGGAGAGAGGCTCTTCCACATCCTGATGAGCGGGTTGAGTACGAGTTCTGGACAAATAGTAATGACGAGTGTGGCCCCAAATGCGAAAGCCAGATACAGTTTGTCAAAAATTTCAAAGGAGCAGCCCAGATACTTGAGCGGAAAGGCTATACCCAGTTCACTCCACATTATATAACTTGGTATTGTCCTGATGCTTTTATTTTGAGCAAACAGTGCAAGTCGCAGTGTATAAACCATGGGAGATATTGTGCTCCGGATCCTGAGCAGGATTTCAGTAAGGGATATGATGGGAAGGATGTGGTGGTGCAAAATCTACGCCAAGTTTGCTTTTTTAAGATAGCCAATGAAAGTGGAAAACCATGGCTTTGGTGGGATTATGTGACTGATTTTGCTATCCGTTGTCCAATGAAAGAGAAGAAGTACACTAAAGATTGTGCCAATGACGTAATCCGTTCACTTGGTATGTTACAGTTCTGTTCTATCAATGTTTTAGTTAACAAAAAATTAAAAATATGCAGTACACTGTGTGTTTCCGTGAATATTCATTTCGATTTTATAGATGATGTCGATGAGACCAAAGTCCTCTATCCTGTAACTGATACCAACATTAACTCTGCTGTTTGATTCTTATTATATGGAGTGTTTGTCATTTGTCACATATTCTTTTTTATAATTTTAACTTTTTTGAGAATGAAAATCACATCTTTTGTTCTTATATGTGCATTAGTTAGTTAACTTTGTTAGATGATAATGTGGATTAAGGCTTAGTGATTTAACAGTCACGAACTTGATTAAGCTGTTACTTGTTTACTATTGCAGTGATAGTCTTCTCCTATACTTATTCCCAATATGGTAGTAGTTCTTTAAATTATGTTGATTACTGTGTATTTATCACCCTCAAATTTTAGTTTGATCCAAATGTCTGCTGTATCTCGTAATGAGTTGTATCATTGTGGAATGGATAATATTGTTTTCCTTGGATTTTGATTGTATAAAACACGTTAATACTGCATTAAATTTTCATTTGGTCCAAATGTTAGTTTTGTAACTGATATGACCTAAAGCTTTATGTTACCAAAGGCTTTATATGGATGGAACCTTGAATTAGTGCTTCTAGATGTACTTGGATCCTTGGGTGCCTAATTATTGACTCCTGGATGGGAATTAGGATTTTCTATTTTCTACCATTTACGTTCTTCACATGATTCTTTACCGTCTTGACAAATGCTAGCATTTATGGATACTTGCTCATTGACTAATCAATATTTATCAAAATGACTTTTATGCAGGTCTCGATGTTAACAAGATAGACAAATGCATAGGAGACACTGAGGCGGATACAGACAACCCAGTTCTAAAAGCTGAACAGGAATCACAGGTTTTGTGTCTTATAAGACCCTTTCATTGTTAGCAATGGCTGTGAAAGTTGTTAACTGAATAAGTAATTTATTTTCAGATGGGGAAGGGTTCTCGTGGAGATGTGACGATCTTGCCTACCCTTGTTATAAACAGCAGGCAGTACAGAGGTAGATAACTCCTAGAACCTTAACAACAGTTGAATTTATTTATCACAATTTATATGGAAAAAGAAAGTTGTTTCTTAAAATGAATCAGGCAAGCTGGACAAAGGAGCAGTTCTCAAGGCCATATGTTCAGGTTTTGAGGAGGCCACGGAGCCAGCTATTTGTTTGACTGAAGGTGATTGATTCTACTATCCATCTCTAATTTATACATAATTATTCTTATAATGTTGTAAACAAAGAAGTAATATGTTGAATTATTCTAGCCATTGTGTTATTGTGAGACTTGATCCACAGCGTTCTAGAAATCACAACCATTTCCAGCACATGTATGTGTAGTTGATACAAAATCCTCAAGTGGCTGTTGACGTTCTTTTTGCAGATATAGAAACCAATGAGTGTAAGGAAAATAATGGGGGATGCTGGCAGGATAAGGCTGCCAATATTACAGCGTGCAGGGTACACTACACTTCTAATTGTTATTTTGGCATTTTTCGCTGCTACATCTATTCTGATGTTCTTAAGAATTCATTACAGGATACGTTCCGTGGGAGATTGTGTGAATGCCCAGTTGTGCAGGGGGTGAAATTTGTTGGTGATGGTTATACTCATTGTGAAGGTGAACATTCCTACTGCTCTATTGGATTATACTTTTCCTATTTCCCCTCTTTATTTAGGAGGGTTGGTGTAGTCCCATTACCCAACCATTCCTATATAGCAACTCTTTTTCCTTATTCATTCTGTTATGATAACACAATGAATTGTCTGGAAGTGGCTCCCTTCTTTTATGTGGTTATCCTTCTACAGTTGTTTTCAAAATTCATTATATTAGGATAAAGTGGTACTGTGTTACCATAGGCTCTGGGGTTATTGACAACGGTATATATTTCTTTCTTTGGGACAATAGATGTATCAGACTTCTCATAAGCCGTTTGTACTCCTGTGATTAATAGTTTCCAGACATAAAACATTTAACACAAGCCTGGTCTTCGGCTTTCTGTTCCAGATGGTCAGTATCTTATTCATCACATTTTCCTGTCTTCTGGCTGTGACAGCTTCTGGCGTATTAAGATGTGAAATAAATTATGGAGGCTGTTGGAGAGGAACCCAGGATGGAAGGACATATTCTGCATGCATTGTAAGTTGGATGGTTCCTTGTAGTACATTTGTTTCCTTCTCTCACATTTTCGTATAAGATGAATTTTATTCTTCTCTTGTTACTCTCTCTCTCTCTCTCTTGTTTGACCATGTGCAAAATTCTGATTCTTCTATGCTGAATATTGATTCAATCTTGTTCTTCAGGATGACCATACTAAAGGTTGCAAGTGCCCTCCAGGATTCAAGGGTGATGGAGTTAAAAATTGTGAAGGTACGCATCTTTATTTCTCTATGGATCATATGAACATAATAGATTCGTCTGCCACTGCATATTTTATGGGTGATTGATTTTAGATTTATTTATCTTGGCATCATTTTAGATATTGACGAGTGTAAGGAAAAACTGGCATGCCAATGTCCAGAGTGCAAATGCAAGAATACGTGGGGCAGTTATGAATGCAGTTGCAGTGGCAACTTATTGTACATGCATGAACATGACACGTGTATAAGTAAGTATGAAAAGTTTTCCTATTTAATATGCAGCGAGTATTGAAGATGTCGGAAGGCAGATTTTGTCCAACTTGTGTGTCATCTTGTGCAGTACTTGAGTATTATTTATCTATCCAGACGTGAGTAGATGGTTAGCACTACATGGTTAAGATGTTGGAATATAGGAATGAAGTTCGTATTTGAATTCTGGAATTGCTGCTATGTCAACAAATTTGTAGCTAATGTAGTTGCATGCTAACATAAATTTCTACAGTGCTTGATTTACCATCTCCTGATCTATGCAGGTAAGGATGCTAATACGGAATTCAGCTGGGGCTTTGTTTGGGCAATCATTCTCGGCCTGGCTGTTGCGGGAGTATCGGGTTATGCTCTGTACAAGTACAGGATCAGGGTATGTTAGCTTTATTTTAATTTTATACTCTTTTACAAGCATTCAAACAACTAGACTGAATTGATATGCACGTAGATTAAGGGTAATCTGGAACTGGACTCTGCAGAATGAGTACCCAAAACGAGTGAGTTAGACAATAGTAGACTAACAGTGATGTAATATTCATCTAATTGAATATGCTCATTCATTGGTTTATGTTTTTTTTTTTTTGGGGGGGGGGGGGGGTTTTTTTTTTTTTTTTTTTTTTTGGGGGGGGGGGTGGTAGTATGTATAATGGCCGTAATTGAATTTGTTAAACAAGGTGTAGCACTGAATGGTGGTGGAAATGCGAGAAAGGGTGGTGAAATTTCTGAAAATGGGATGAGAAGGTCTAAGGGCATGAAAAAATGTTTAGTAGTGTCTTCATGTTCATTTGCTTATCATGTAAATGCTCTGGTGGGATGTTGGTTCTGTTTATGTTCACTTGTTTTTTTCCCCCTTTTCTGGGACTTTCTTGTAATAAAAGATTCACATGCAGAGATACATGGACTCGGAGATTCGGGCTATCATGGCACAGTATATGCCATTGGATAATCAAGGAGAGGTACCTCAACATATGCCTCATAGCAATATCTGATAATAGGGAATGGTAGTTTGTTGGTTAAGATGGCATTTGGAGAAAGAAAATTTATACACACCGCACTGCCAGCGTTTATTTGGTTAAGGCTGATGTTTTCTGACCAGATGTCAAGCATGGAACATTTTCATATTTCAATTTCTTTCACATGGTAATCTAGGTTATAATTTATGTATTTGTAAATTGTGACAGATGTTTATAGACTCCGTGTTTTGGGAAATTTTCCTTGGATGTGATGTGTATTATGATATATTAAATTATTGTTTTGTGTTTCAAATTTTTGTTGGGCCATGTAATTCTCTTCCATTGATCAAGCATTTGACATGCTATAAAGTTCACGTGCAACCATATTTTGCCAATGTCCTTGAAAGTAGTATTGTTTTAGAAGGTGAATTGGATAGTAGTATATATTAATGAAGAAGAAGAAGAACTCGATTGACGTTTAGGTGCTTCACCATACTCTTTCGTTACTGGCATCAAGATGTCCAACAAAACATAAGTCAGCTTTCTCTCTGTGTTATCTGGGACATTTCAAAGATTCTATATGGGGATTTATCTGTCTGATCCAAAGATTTGGCAAGTAGAGGCACCAGATCTTACTTTCTCTTCTTTCCTTTTTAAATCACTACCAGAAAGGTTGAAATCCAGTCAATTGAATCAATATTTCCCTCTCTGTGATAGCTGATAAGCGTTCTAAATACTTTTCGACAATGGGGGCAAAGGATCGAATTGAATACCAAGGGACTTGCTGTGAATGGATATTGTTCTTTACAGTTTAATACCCTATTGAAAAGCGTTAATTGCAGTGAGGGGACATTGCCTGGCATTTACCTTTTTTATGTATATGATACGAGAAGACCTTTTTCAGTGGTGAACAGACATTTTATAGAAAGACAATGAAGTGATCTGGTTGAGTTTAACCCGTAGTTTAGCCCTTATTCCTTTGGATCGATGATGATTACTAACAAAAAGACGGATTTAATCTTTACTGAGATTCTAGGACTGTATGTATCAATTAAGAGCAAAAATAGAGTGAAATCAAGATACTACTGCATGTATTGACTACTTGTAGTTCCAATTCTTGTTGAATGTTTACTGTTTTCAATGATGACATGTTGGGTTTGATTGCCTGCAAAGCTGGGCTAAGACCCACAATCTAGGGTTTTAAATCTTGGAATAAAGATGATCAAAACTCCCTGCAATTGGGTTTGAGTAAAATATGGTCCTAATAAGTCCAATTGAGTATCCGAGCTGGTCCTTGATGACTTTTCTTTGTTTGGGCACCTCAGATGAAGCCTAATAAGATTACAGTTCCTTAAAAGTACTGTCACTGTCAAAGAACAACTTCACAGAGGCTATAAATCCATTTCTTGCTGAAATTGGGAGCTTGAAAATAATTGACTTGAATGAAAATAATTTATCAGGGAGTACTGGATGAGCTTTTCGAACAATATAGGTCTTTAAGGTCGATTTTGCTAGCAAAAAAAAGCTCACTGGTTTATTACCGGAGTCGCTGAGCTCCTGCTCATCATCGAAAAGAATTAACATTTAATACAATCAGCTCTCAGGTCGGTTGCCCTGTGGATTATGGTCATTGAGTTTACTTCAATCACTTGATTTATTGGATAACCTATTCAAGGGTGAGATTCTATAAGGAATTGAGAGTTCGTATAATTTGAGAGCAATTAGTTTGCAGAAGAACAAGTTTATAGGCTGCCTGCCTGAATATATTGGAATTTTCTTACTGTTGAAGGCTATTGGTGACAATTATTTCAGTGGGTGGCTTCCTATGTCTATGCATAAGCTCGTGAATTGCAGATATCTTGATGTGAGTGGCAATTCGGTAACTAGGAATTCCTGGCTGGATTGCAGCTATGATAAGCCTGGAGTTCTTGACCTTTCGAACAATAACTTTACTGGTGAGATACGGGGCTCCATAGGAAATCTTCAATTGTCGAAAAATCAGTTTGTAGGAAGCTTACCAGAGTCTCCTGTGAATTGCATAAACCTTAAGGTACTTGATGTTGGCCAAAATTTGTTCACAATCTTTCTTCGTGGGTTTTTAAGTTGGCTTTGGAGCGCATCTCCATTTCTAAAGACAGATATACTGGAAGCATCTGTCAGCATCCTATCAATCTCTTCAAGACTTGGATTTGTCGTCCAATGCGTTATGTGGTGAAATTTCATCTTCCATTAGGAATTTCATCAGTTTGCAGTTCTTGAATATTTCCAGGAACTCTTTAGTTGGTCTCGTCCCTGCAAATGTAGGTGAATTGAACAACACTCTCGTCCTTAATCTTAGTCAGAGTCAGTTAAATGGAAGCATCCCCTTTGAAATAGGAAGAGCAGTTCCATTGCAGGAATTAAGACTCAAGAGCTATTTCCTTCCTGACAGCAGATATAAGGAACTGCTCATCTCTTACCTCTTTGTGAGTTCCCCATCACTTGAAATTTTCTGTTTCGTGGTGACTGTAGATTTATGGATTTGATGATGGTCTGCTATTCATCTGAAGCTCTTTGTATATAGTTATAAAAGATAATAAAAAATGTACCCATTTGTTTCTCTCATGTAGGATCTTGTCTCATAACAACATTACTGTTCATCTGAAGGTCTTTGTATATAGTTATAAAAGATAATAAAAAATGTACCCATTTGTTTCTCTCATGTAGGATCTTGTCTCATAACAACATTACTGTTTCAGTCCCTGCGGCATTGCAGGCTTATCCAACCTTCAGGTAATCGATTTGTCCTTCAGTCGCTTCACCAGAAGTTCACCGAAAGAAATTGCTGATCTTTCCCACCTTATTACCTTCAATATTTCCTACATTCATCTCCAAGGTGAACTTCCAGGCGGTGGCTTCTTCGACTCAATCCATTGCCCGTCATTGGTAATCTGTCCCTTTGTGGTTCTTTGTCAAGCAATCATGCCCTGCTGTCAAACCCAAACCCCTTTTCCTAAGCCCCAATTCACCTGTTTGAGTGAACCACTCATGGTTCTCTATCTTCACATCTCCGTCATAAGAGAGTGATACTCAGTATATCTTCCTTAATTACCATTGGTGCTGCTGTTTTCATTGCCCCTGGTGTATTGACTGTCTCTATTCTGAATATTTGTCTGCAATTCCAAAACACAATCTGCTGTGACCCTTAATTTATCAATAAGCGATGATTTTAACCCTTCTTATGATACTGAAGCTAGCTATTTCAAGCTCATCATGTTTCTGGTGATGCTGAGATTTTAGGAGGGACCAAAGCACTTCTCAATAAAAATTATGTACTTGGATGTGGTGGTTTTGAAGCCGTTCACAGAACAAAACTTTAGTGATCAGCAAGCTTTTAACATGTCGAGCTTGTTTATGTTCCGACCAGATTTTGAACGGATGTTAAGAAACTAGGAAAGATCAGAACGCAGAATCTGGTGGTGCTCGAGGGGTATGACTGGACTTCATCTCTACAGAACCTCGTGTTTACAGATGTATCTGTGGAGGAAGTTTGTATAAACATCTCCACGAAGGAGAGACTAGTGGATGTGGATGCCTCACATGGCAACAAATATTCAAAATAATACTAGGTAGTGCTGAAGGCTTTGCTCATCTGCACCTGTGAGCATTATTTACTATAACATCTAAGTGCCTATGTTTTGATGGACAATTCTGGAGATCCCAAGGTGGGAGATTTTGGCCTGGATCGGCTTTTGCCTGCATTAGACTGTTATATCTTAAGCAACAAGATTCAGAATGCACTTGGGTACACACTCCGGAATTTGCAAGTCAAACTGTGAGGATAACCGATAAATGTGATGTTCATAGATTTGGGATCTTGACTCTTAGGGTGTTGACGGGGAAGAGACCAGTAGAATACATGGAAGATGACGTGGTTGTTCTATGTGACGTGGTGATGGAAGCATTGGATGACGGCAGGGTGGAGGAATATGTTGACCAGAAGCATCGGGGTAACTTTCCAGTTCGTTAAGGCAATTCCAGTAGTAAAACTTGGTTCGATTTGCGCATCTCCAGTTCCATAAACACTACAGACATGGACTAGGTGATCAGAATTTTGGAACTAATCCAATGTCCTTCAGAGTGTCCAGAAGAGCTGGAAATATCTTACGTAGAATAGATAGATAAGAGCAATAAAAATAGGTGCTTCGGCAAAGAGAGATCCAGTTGATTCATTAGACATATGAAGAAAATACATCATCAGAGGATTTTCTTAAAAATTATTAGTCTTTCTGTTAAATTTTTTTTTAGTTCTTTTGGGTTGGAGGCATCATTTATTGCATATATAGGTACTAAATTCTTGATCTTTTGGTCTAATCTCCCTCTACTGATGTTATATCCAGATCTCGTTGTCTTGTGAAAGGAGTCTCCAATAGACAACTTAATACAATTATGCTCACTTCCATCTGTTTTTACACAAATTCTGTTTTATTTTTGTTAATATTCATTTTCAGTCCACCATTTATCATTAAAGCACATGATCCAAAAAACATCATTTCACTTTATCATGTGCATTCAAGAGAGTGATCATTGTCAAATGTATCAAAGCATGTTTGTGTAAAAGCTTTAGAAAATTCAAATAGAAAGAGCCTTCCCGGGTTCTATGCCAACTTTGATCTAAGCAGCTAGTGGGATGGGGCATTTCCCACCAAAAACTTTCATTTTTGGTGTAATCATTTTACAGATTAAAGTGAAAATCTCAGTGCCTATCCCATTCCTATAGCAAGGGGGTGGGGTGGTGTGGGGGTCAACTAACAGTTGGACAAGGAGTGCAAACCTAGGAACGGCATTTTTCAAGTTTCAGCTTCTTCGATTGACGACAATTTATGTATTTCTTGATTACGAGAGCCCAGCAGCCCCTCGGGAATGACTTGTATAAAGCTATTTTTTTATATTTTTTTTGTGGTTGGGGGGGGGGGGGGGGGGGGGGTGAAAG
>NW_019268496.1:45888-49207 GCF_002742605.1 Olea europaea var. sylvestris
GGTTGGGGGGGGGGGGGGGGGGGGGACAAAGTTGCAAATTGGATGCCATTTGCAGTAGAATAAGTGGTTGATCAGTAAGAAAAGGATACATTAGGCATTGATACACAACGAATGGAAACAAGTTTAGTAAAGTGAACTGAATAACATTCAATAGAATTAAGAAAGATAAGAACCTATATCGAGTCCTAATCCTATAGTGTGCATCAAAAGCATGCCTTGACGCACAGAATTTAAGAAAGCCAGAAGGAAAATGACCAGCTACTAAACTACTTAATGTGACCTGAAAGCAGATTTTCTTGAAATCTGAATGGCCTTACAGAAATGGTCATTCAATGACCTTTATTAAATGTAATAACACTAGACATAGGACAGAAGCATTGTGTACACGGTGAGATGGGAAAGGAGTAAGAAGAAAGGCTTCCCAGCAGCATTTCAGACTGGTCCATAAACAAACTTATTTACAGAACATCACTCCCCCAGACCTTCCTAACAATTGTGAACCAGATAATTTATCTTCTATTTCATGCAAAATCACCTGTCCAGAAGGAAAAATAAAAAATAAAAAATGCTCTCTATTGACAATCAAAATCCTTCAACACCAGATCTTCTAACAGTTGATGATGATGATCTCCGGCTTTCCTGTCGATCTATTTTCTCCAAGGAGAGGGTAGAAGAACATGTTCGGGGAGGAAGAGTTAATGGCGGTGAAGGCAGACTTATTGGAGAAATAGAAGGTTTGTTTGTTGGAGGTGACGGAGAGAAACTTGACCTGGGAACTGGAGTAATGATCCCGTTCAGGCTGGGAGATCGTAACATAGGTTTTCCACTAACTGCTCCTGGCTCTTGCAGCGGAAATAGAGACGTATACTTGACGTCTTGTATGACTTTCAGATGCTTTACAACGTTTCTCATGGTGGGCCTCTCCGATGGATCCATTTGAAGACATTGTTGAGCAATGTCCGCCACCATCCGAGTTGCCTTGGCTGGGAAACGACCCTTTAGCTGCGGATCCATAATCAAGGACAGTCTCGAGTCATCGGCAAGGAAAGGCCGACTCCATTTGACTAAATTTCTCTCTTCCTTGGGATGTAAACTGTCAAGATTTTTCCTGCCTGTGAGAAGTTCAAGAAGCACGATCCCAAAACTCCATACATTGCTTTTAGGTGTTAGCAACCCTCTCTCCAGGGTCTCCACTGAAAGATTTCCTAGAGCCTGAAAACGTGTAGGGTAGTTAAAGGTTAAGATAAACCTAGTTAAAGAAGCGTTAATGTAGTGATACATCCCCACACCCACCCCGAAAGCATTAGAAGAAAAAAGCTGGTGCCACAAAATGATTATACTATTTAACCACACTTACAACTGAAGTGTTGGATATATCAGTCTCTGGTATGTGGCTAATGCAACCATATCCAGAAAGCTTGGCACTAAAATCCTTGTCGATCTGTATATTGGCAGTCGAAAATTCATGGAACATTGCCTGTCAAAGCATTAAAAGAAATCTTTTGAAACACAAGCCTAGATCCAAAATTTGGTGGTGGCAGAAAGAAAAGTGTTATTTTCTCGTGTGAAAAAGGCACAAACTCAATCCTCTACTGCTTTAGAGGAGTTTTAATTACTTGGAAAGGTCCTTCTTCATGCAGGAATGTAAGACCTTGAGCAGCACATAAAGCAACTTTCATTCTGCTATTCCAGTCAATTGCTGGCCCATTTGATCTTCCATATAAAACCCTGTCTAAGCTTCCATGAGATAGCCTCTCATACACCAACATTCTGCGGTCTGATCCCTCACGTGCATGAAAACCTAGCAGTTTACAGAGGAAGGGATGTTGCAAGGATGCTAGAGTATTCACCTCGTTCACAAATTCCTTCACACTCTGCAAAGGATAAACAAATGAGAGACTAATTCTAAAATGGTTGTACTAAATGTACATAATGATTTACATATACAAGATGTGACCAGATATAATTGGATCAGAATTTCTTAACCAAATAATAAAAAAAATAAAAAATTCACTTTTTTTGATCATTTATATGTAGTCCATTATGTAAGTTCATTACATACAAGTAGCATTATTCATCCAAAAAATGCACAAGTTTTTCAAGAATCTCGCAAAGAGAAGGTAGAATTATATTATATCTTTAATAAATATAAACCTTACAGGATTTCGGTAAGGCCTCTACTATAAGCTGGGTACTGGCTAATTATATTTTGCTTTGGCCACAACATTTCCAAGCATTGTGGATGGTATAGGGGTATGAAACTTGAATGGACTCAAACTTATCAACTTCACTACAGCAAGAAAGTTGCCCATTCAGCACAATGGGGTCCAATTTCTAGCAATAATGTTGATAAAACTACTCTATTAGGCAATGTAGCAGGCAACATAGGAGGCAGAGGAAGTGGTCCAGACGCATTAAGGGGGCCACTAGTGTTCACTATTTTAAAGCTACTCGCAGTCTTCAGAATAGCAGTATTCCCTGGTGATGGAAGAGGAAGCGGTTGAGGGCTTGATGAACGATATTCCTTCATTGAGCCAACACGAGTTTCAGGCTCTTCCTGTTCCTCACATTCAGTGGACAATAATGCATCTTGTTCTGCCGCACGAAGACTTGATGGGGCAGATAATGCTCGTATCCTGCTACTGCTTACCCCATTTTTTGACGGAACAGGTTCGACCCTAGTTCTAAAACTTGGAGGTGCTGATTGCAAAGAACGTGTACTGGTTTGAGGTTCAGGCAACATAGTTGGTGAATGTTGCTGAGGTTTGTCACGTCTATTATGCATGGACTGCTCAGATTTCTTCTTCTTACTCTTCAGCACCTTAAAACATCCCATATTGCTTACAAAAATCTTTAGATTCTAACTAGTCAGAATGATGTCCTGTCATTATACAAAACAAAAAAGAAATCAAGCTAAGCTTATAACGTTATAGATATCAAACTTAAAACATATGATTTCCAATCTTGCTCAGGAAAGTAAAAGAATTATGATTGAAGGTTACGTGCATTTCACCATAATGCATATTTTCCAATTTAAACTTAATCAATACACCACAAATAAAATGTGTAATTTCAGGCCGGTTTAATGACGCGCTTCCTCAATAAAATACCACCACGAATGCAATTTCTAAAATTTACTACTCTTTTCAGAAATTCAATTTCTTGAAATCAGTATGCCAAGTTCAGATTAAATTTTGACTATTAACTATATCCTCGGAGTTTCTTGGATTCTAAGAATTGACTACCTAAGAAGTTAATTGTAATATCTCAGTTACACACAAGATGAACAATCATACAATACTAACCAAAGCCAGATCCA
>NW_019268496.1:52157-57894 GCF_002742605.1 Olea europaea var. sylvestris
GATCGTTAAAAATAAAGTGGGTCCTATTTATAAGAGAAAAATTCAAAAATGACAATTAAAATAGTGAAATAACGATAAAAAAAATTGATTTTAATTGACTTAACATCCCTACAAAACAAGCGCTTATAATTTTGTGTACACGTTCCACCTATTTTTCTATAGAAGATGTGCGTTGGCAGCACCTATATGGAGCATTTTTTATTGATTATCATTATTATTATTATTATTTTGTCAAGGACGAATGAAAAATCGCCAAGTGAAAGCCAGTAAAAAAGTGTAAAATTTTACCCTTACACGGTTACACCTAACATATTTTAAATTTAAAGGCCTCTTTAAGCCACATTACTTCCTTAAAATGCATTTTATAATGATAGATTGATGAGAAATGTGTAGTTAAAAAATAAGAAAAAAATTTAAATTTACGTGTAATATTATTTTATTGAATAATGTGTAGTTGAAAAGAAGATAGAAAAAAATGTATTTTAAAAAGTATCGAGGATCAAACAAGGGCTAAAATTTGATTTCATGCTATTGATTTTCAAGGAAAATTTTATAGATGTTTGAAATACATTTACGCAGGTCTACTAGTGATTATAATCAATTTAAGCCACAATTTAGAAAAATATATATATAAATTATTTATAGATTATCAAACTTTGTTTTCAATCACGCATTTTGATGAAGTCACAATTACTATTCACTTATTCATTAATCAATTTTATTTATTTAAATTGTTTATAAATTCTTTTCAAACAGAAGCTAAATTATAAATAAATAAAAATAAATTGTGAATAATACTTGAAGATTAAAAGAAATGAAATGTAAGGATATAATGTATTTTTTACCAGGAGTGATTGAAAGCACGAACGCCCATCAAACGTTAGAATTATTTGGTTTTACCTTTTAGCTTAATAAATATTAAATATAACAAAAATTAGAGAGACAATTTGAACCATAGTTCAAACTTTACGGACGCTTCGACCCAGCCAAGGCAATAGGTCATTTGGTCTATAATCGGACCGATGGATCGTGCTTAAAAATTACTTTAAGTATTTTCAAATTACAAAATTTTTTAGTGACAAAATTAGAGTTTTTCTAAGTTAATAGTTACTAATTAGTTTTTTTTTTTTCTAAATTATTGATAATACAAACTCAGTCCTACAAAATTGAGATCAAGAGCTTGTTGATTCCAACAGTAAATCTCTACCTCCAATAGATGGAGGTAAGTGGCTCAAATCACACTTCATCTCTTTTTAGCAATTTGATTTGAAACCCGATAAACCATGTCAACGGTTTCCCTAAAAACCACATGTTCACCTGAATTTAATTGATTTTTACTAGAGTTAAAACGCATTCTGATCCCCTATGTCCACCCAACCCGATAAAGGGTCCCGATTGACGATTTTTCTGTTCTACCATTCGAGTTAGACCAAGTTTTGAAATTATGATTTAAACTTACTATAAAGTCACAATCATAATAAGACTCCAAATGTTTCAAAGTAGCTTGTGAATCTAACATAATTAGGATTTGATTGGGTAAAATGGCATCCCGATCCCCTGAGCCTACTCAGCCCAATGTAGGGTTCAAACCGGCCAAGATTTATAACTATGATTGAACTTACTCTAATACCACAACAAAAAAGAGTTTCTCTATGGCCTCCTCGTTTTGAGACATTATGGTTTTTGGGTCAACCCCGGTATCTCAAACAAAGAGAAAAGATAAAAAGATAAAGAATAATAGGAAAAAAAGATAGGGAGTCAGGCGAACCTTCTTTTTCATGCAAGCGATTCACTGGACCCTAGGGTGGACTAACTCAAAGAAAAGAAAGAGCAGGGGAAAGATTGAATCTTGAGCTTCGCTCGAATGTCGCGTTCCCAGGGCCTTTTTCTCGGGACTCATTCTGGCTGAAACAAGTCCCTCCTTATAGAAGAATAGGTATAGTAGGGATAGTGGTTTAAGGAATGGGTTTCGGACGATAGTGCAAAGACTGACCTTTCATCAACTATAAGATTGAAAGAGAGACCCCCTTTAAAATTAGAAAATGAAAAGTAGAACTTATCATCCAATAAAAGGAGCCCAACACATGAGTTTTGAATAAGAATTGAAATTTTTTAAAGTAGCTCACGTGCTTGTGACACCACAGGCACCAGCTAGGTTTTATAACTATGATTCAACTTACTCTAATACCACAGTCATAAGAGCATCTACAATCATGGTGTAAAATTTGGAGTAAATTAATATCTTCAAAACCACTTGTGCATTCTCATTTACGTCGCGATAGATCTAAATTCAAATTTTGCTCCAATCAGAAAATCTAAATTCACTTGTTGCCTCTCGTGAATGTTAAAAAAATAAAATAAAATAAAATGCAAGTTTAAATATTTTTTTCACATTTTCTGTCTAAAAATGCAATTTGCATCGCATCCCTCCATTTGAGAGATTTTCAATCGCTTTGGAGATTAGAATCACAATTTAGATTTATTTTATACCACGATTGGAGATACTCTGATGACTTGAAATCTTTCAAAGTAGCCCATGTGCGTGTGACACCAACACAGGCACTAACCATGTTTTATAAGGGAAATTTCATATATGCAGAATTTCACCTTATAGAAGTCTGCCAGAATGGAAACAATGTGTGGGCCCCTGTCTAATAAAAAATGTCAAAAAAATAACCATCCACTCCACTTGTGAATTGTCTGTGAAGGTTCTGTAAGTTTTTTTTATTTTTTTTTGCAGTAAGTGCAGCAAGGTCCGTTTTATAATTATGGTTGAACTCACCCTATTACCACAACAATAACACAGGCACTAACCATGTTTTATAATTTTGAGTGAACTCACCCTATTACCCCAACAATAAGACTTCAAATGTTTCAAAGTAGCAGGCAGCGAACAGATTTTATAACAATGATTGAATAAGCTATCATACCACAACCATAATAAGACTCGATATGATTCAAAGTAGCTGTGTGCCTGTGACACACCAACACAGGCACCGACTACCACAACTATAATAAAACTCAATGTTTCAAATTAGCTTGGGACATATTTTCATTTCAAATCTTAAGCAATTCAAACTTATTTATAAGTAAATTTTTCAAACGTTGAACGGACACGAAATCACCCTTAAGACGACTTGGTACCACGTGAGTCAATCTCACATCATGCTGTACCAATTCTGTGTAAAAAAATAAATAAATAAATAAAATTAAAAAAGAAAAAAGAAAAAAAGAAGCAAGGTCATCAATGTCTTGGGTCTAACAACTTAAAAAACGTAAATATAAACATTAAAAAACTAAAACCTCATCAATTTTACCACTTGAACTTTAAAATTACCTACAAATGAAGGCTCAAGATATTCAAATAGTGAAGTTTTGTATTATAAATTCCAATATGTCGAGCCTCTTTGAACAAACTCGCAGATCACAAAGACAAACGGAAATTACTTGAATACATTCAAAACACTCTAATACTCAAAACTTCAATAGACAGAGAATTTAATATCTAATAACATAATATTTTTATCTATTTTTTAGAGTGTATTGATTAAATTATCCTTTACTTAATATAAATCAATGAAAATCTAACTTTTATCCTCAGGTTTATTACGCCAATGATCACTAAAGCATTGAATAGTTATACCATTGTTCACTAATGTTATATTCCTATGATAATAGTTACCCAAACTTCTAACTGTTATACTAACGATCATTTGGTAAAGAAATAACATTGTTCGAGCCCCATTTTAAGGAAAGAATGTATTTTAGATTAGTAGATTGACAGAGAATGTATAGTTAAAATTTAAGAAATTTTTTTTATTTACGTGTAATATTATTTTATTAAAAAATATGTGGTTGAAAATGAATTTTTAAAAAATGAATCTTTAGAGAAATGGGGCTCAAACAAGGTATAAATCTTGCATGGCACCACTAAGTGTCAAAGTAACATTAAATAGCATTATTAATTACACCATGTAAGCAAACGTCTCTGTAAGAAAATTGAGAATTTATTTTTAGGGTGTGTTTGTCTGTTTGATAGCATGGAACTGAAAAAAAAAAGATGGAATTGGAATTGAAAATTCCAACTTTTAGTCTTTGATACCTTATATTTTCCATGGAATTGCATTTCTTGGATTTCTTGAAACTTGAAATTTTCCTTGTTTTGGTTCCACCCTACTGTAGCGACTTCTTTTTTTTTTCTTCTTTTTTTTTTTAACTTTTTTTTTTGTTGGTAATGGAAATCAATTTTAAGAATTATTGTAAAAAAATATTTTCCTTTAATTGACAATTTCCATGTAAAACAAATCCAAACGAATATAAAAAAATACTTTTATTTCAACATTTTCTACATGAAAAATTATACCAATCAAACACAATAATTTACAATTCCCAGAAAAACAATTATAGGCAATTCAATTCCCTAAAATTTATTTTCTAGGCAATTTAATTCCATTTTTGCAATCAAACGGACCCTTAGAGTAAGCCAAAATAATTTTCGTAAATAAAGTTGCATTGTGCTTTCTTATTCAAACACGTTTAATCTCCAACTCTTGATGTTCCCAATTTTGCTAACTTGGTATGATAAATAATGATGTTAAGTAACATGTTGGCACTTAACGATGCCATAGGATTTAATACTAATTTTTTTGATTGAGTGTTCATTAGTATAATAGTTAAAAAATTAATTGCTCAAAAATTTTAGTTATCACTAATGATATGTGAAGACAATTCTTCCTTTATATAACTAATACAAGTTTGGACAATAGAGGAGGATGGTAGTAACGTGACATATGTTGCACACTTTGTCAAATCTTATGATATGAATTTTAAAAACGATGGGATTCATGGAAAAGAATTCATGCATTTGTATGGGAGAAAAATATAACTATGGAAAAAGAACGAAGACGAGTTGCTCTTAAGCCTACTTCCGAGGACCAAATCTATTCCAAGAAAAAAGCAAACCACATCACAAGGCTTCAGAAATAATATTGTTTTGAATTTTCCTCTTTTGGCTTTTCAAATGCTTACTTCATCGAAAACCAAGCATTTTAGAAAATTAAAAATATAGAAATCACGTGCCTTTGAAATTCGATTTATAGAGAACCTTCGGATATTAATGTCAAACCATTTTACAAATTATTACGGAAAGTATGAAATGTTTTTTATTAGAACTTTGGCCCCGTCCGTCCAGGAGGCCTGACGCCCCTATTAGGCCCCCTATTTGGACAGGGCCTACGTAACATCTTTTCCCTTTTGATGAAATGTGTATTTATACAATATAACAATTTTTGGGTCATGTAAATTAGGAAAGCGAAAAAATCATGACAAATTTTTATCTTAATTATCTACCTTGAGTGTGAAATCAAAATTGATAGGGAATAAAGATAAAAATAGCAATATATATAGTTTAGATAAGATTTTAAATTAGGATTTGATTAACGAATTCTCCTCGTCTCAATTGGCTAGAAATAGTGGTGTCAAAGTAGGTTGAGCTATCTGGACCCATGAAGATCAACATGGTTTAAAACTAACTTGGTTCAGTTCGGTCCAATTCATGGGTTGGCCATCATAAAGAATGGACCGTACCATATCTAACTGTCTAGCTCAACAACACATTAAGGCCAACCCAATTAGTTCGTCCATAAAAAATATAAAAGCTAAAAGTAGGTTGAAAAATTCGTTAAGCTCCCTTTCAATTCTCAATCCAAAGTCTTTCTTTCAAACTTTTAATATGATT
>NW_019268496.1:59558-66296 GCF_002742605.1 Olea europaea var. sylvestris
TCAACCATCCTCTCCTTGAGTTTCAATATTTTGATAAGATTTTAAATTATTAAAATTGTTGGAGAAATATCAAAAGAATGATTATTATTGTAATTATTATTTCAGCAAAAGAAAGTGATTATTACCTGAGAAATCAAATGTAAACAGTCGGAGGAGGCAGAATAATTCCATGCCTTCGAAAAAGATCTCCAAATACAGCCACATCAGAAATGGTTACCCAAACACACAATGGTTAAGCAACCCAGCAACGAAAACACCAAAACTTTGAGCAAGCTAAGCAATATTGGACATGTTGGGAATCTACTTATACATACACAGCGGAATTTAAAATAATTTTCGATTCCCACCAAGAATCGCCTTTGTGTTTAGATAGAAATTGTGATAAGATTGTACCTTTTTCAGATCTGCAATCCTTTTGCTTTTCTTTTCGTTCCACAACCTTGATTCGCCACCACAGCTGTCCAATTGTCCAGCCTCCAACGGTGATCCACACAGAGAATATGATTGCAGCCTCTAGGGTTTTCTCTTGTGCCAGCAAGAATAATGAAAACTTTATGGACCTCAAACCCTAGTTATGTATTTATATAAACCCAAACAGGCTCGGCCCAGTCCGGTCCAATAATTAATTAATCCAATTAATTAAACCCAGTCCGTGAATTAATTAATCCAATTAATTAATTCGAAAATATAAATAACAAATTCAATTAATTAATTTATCCAACGATTATTAAATTAACAAATTGGCAATTTGCAATCTTCCAATTCTCTTTTGTGTGTGACCCATTAGGTTCTCGACCACGATGTCTAACGACGTGAAATATTACTTTGATCTAATCAAAATTGATAAATTAAAACACCATTTTAATTTATCGTTAATTCACATTCGCCGTCCCTGATTGACATCTAGCAATGTGTCAGGGCAATACATGTGACGGGAAATGTCACGTGGTATGACAAAATCAAATTCGTTCGTTTACCGTGAAACCATAATCCCTTCGTCAATATGATCCGATCAATTACGAGATATGGAGTTGTGTCAATCTCGATCATCGATCATATCTTTCACTCCACTATTAAGTCAATATAAGTCGAAAACTCCTTTTCGACTTATGAGTACACCTTGACCAAGGATTTCATCATTGACTTAATTGAATGAAACGCGGATCATAATCTCTTACTATCTAAGAGTGACGAATCCTTTATTGATCAATCACAACCTTCATACGATTCTTGACGTACCCGAACGATGTCGTATTAGCGGCCCTTTTCAGAGCAACATCCAACACCGTCAAAGTATGACTGTCCTCATATAAGGTACCATGACGACCTCAAGTCAAAGGACCAATTTCACTACCGAACGTTGGAGATTAACCACCGACACTCAGATAGTTATCCATGTGGAATCTCTCGACGGGTCTCCAATGTTTTGTTTTATAACAAAATATCCAGGTGTTCATTTAAGTGTCACCACACTTTAACTTGTGAGATCAACTACTTACTTCACAAGTAAGAAATGTCATACGTGATGGTCTATCCGTAATAACGATATCCGTATCTCGTTATTACTTACGACCACGGATGATTTAAGATTCAATCAGATGTAATTTGTATCTCACAATCACAACTCATTGTGATTAACAAATTACAAATACTTGAATCTACGGACTCTATTATTTATTTAATTGTCTATTAATTAAATAATAGATCAGTCATTTAATTGCATTAATTATATATAAAAGTATTTATGTCCAAAGTTGATTGGACCTAGGGCATAATACTTACAGGACAGTGCTGCATTGAATCCTAAACCAGTTGACAAGATTTTAACTCGTTTTTATTTATTATTCAATCACGCTGTGAGGAATTAGAAGGTTTTCACTTATTAAACGAACTCAACGTAAAAAATTTGTTGTGAAAATCTCGGAGATTAATTTATAATGTGAATTGAAGCAAAATTGAGTCAATACCTGACGAGCATACGGATACCACATTGGGAACCAGCAGCAACAGATAATCCATCTTGCAGTGCATTTGTTTCTGGGGAGTCGAATTCTTCTTAAATTACTAAAAGTTTTAACGAGTTCAGACTTCAGAAATTTCAGTTTCAAGGGAATTGAGGTTTTTGGTTCAGATCTGATGTCGATGAGAAATGGAGGGAGCTTAAGTTGGATTGAGAATCGGAAAAACTTGCGATTCAGGAAGATTTTTGATGCCTTCAATTTGAAATCAAACTTTTTGGCCTTGATTAGAGCGTGTAGTTCCCATTGTTGTTGATGGTGCATTGGCATTTTAAGTAGAGGTTTCCTGCAATTTGGCTTTTCTACAGTATCACTCTGCTCCGAGTTGCATAGGCAGGTCCGGATACCCGAAAATATGGGTAATTTTTCCAGAAAAATTTTCAAAACTAGCACCAGGAGTTACTCGAAAAATTAAACGGATTGCAATTTCCAATTTCTTCAAAATCACGGTGATTTTTTAATTTTAATTTTATTTTATTTTTGAATTTGAGTAGGTTGAGAATTGACATATATGTATTGAATATAAAAAAATTGTTTAATTGAGCCTTTCTTAATGATGATCGCTTCTTAATTCTATATGATGAGAAAAAGTGAAAAACTCTCTCTATTTTTGTATGGCAACTTTCTATTAATAAAAATCACTTTTCATCTCATTTAAAAGATTAATTAAAATTTGACATATCTTTAATCTCGTAACTAATTAATGAAGAGCTTGTTCGAGCCCCATTTATTATTATTTTGAAATAGTAGATTGATGAAAAATATGTGGTTGAAACATAATGAAATATTTTCGAATTGCGTGTAATATTATTTTATTGAAGAATATTTTATTGAAAATAAAAGGGAGAAAAATATATTTTGAGAATAATGAGAATAAAAAAAGGGCTAAATGTTTTATAATCTTATTGAAGGAGATATATTCAATTGGAATTTTTATAGATTTTCATAGACTTCTTTTTAAAATTATGACTTCTGTGGATTTCATGGTTTTTTTTTTTTTAAATTTATATGAAATTAATGGAGGTCTATCGTAGACTTCTAAGGCTGAGCAAATCTCCCGAATCGAATCGGTCGAACCGAATCTGAACCGAACTGAATCGAACCCGACGATTCTTGTCAAATTAAATACCCAAACGGGTATCTGCATTGAGAACCGACGAGTACGGTTCGGTTCTCGGTTCTAGACGAAGAACCGAATAAGAACCGAATCTTTCTATTTTTTTATTTTGAGTAAATCAAATTATTTTAATTTTAATTTTTTCTAAACAAATTAATAATTTCTAAATCCAAATTTTTGGCCCAATAATTTGTTTTATTTCTAATTTTTTTTAATTTTTGGCCCAATTACCCATTTTATTGTTTCATTTCTTAGCCCAACAAGATCCAATCCACTAAATAATCCTAAACATCTACACTAAAGTATATAACGTTGTCTAGACTCTCGCAGCCTCGCTAACATTCCAAAACCTATACAATCGTCGGCCGACACTGTGACCTCCGATCAAAGTTGTGACCTCTGCCGATCGAAACTTTGATCGTAGCGATCATTTGAACAATGTAGTCTACTAGTTTCTGACATTCGAAAATCATTGAATGTATGATTAGTTGTATTTATACAATGTTGTTATAAATGTTAAAAAATTTAATTATAGTACAGAACCGAATGGAACCGAATCGAATCGAACCCGAACGATTCCATAATTATATTTGGACCCGACGGTTCCATAATTATATTTGGACCCTACAGTTCCATTTACTAGAAACCCAAAAATTTTGGTTCGATACGATTCTAAAGAAAACCGAACCGACCCGCGCCCACCCCTATAGACTTCTATAGAATTTCATTTTACTTTCATAGACTTTTGTAAAATTGAAAAAAAACTTTTGAAAACTTTCATTTGAAATAGAATTATTATAAATCTAGTGTAATAGTGTGAATTTTTTTCATATATGAAGTGATGAAATTTCGATATTCTATTTTAGTACTTTCTGCTTAAAAGTTAGTATTTTAAAGACTTTTATAAACATTCCTAAAAGTCATGAAAATTTAAATATCTCAAGATTAAAAAGACTTCTAAAAAATTTTAATTAAATATATCATGACTTTTAGAGACTTTTTAGAAGTCTACAAAAATTTCAATAGAATTTATCTATACTTTCAAAGAGTCTCAAAAAATCTACATTGAATATTCCTAAACTTTATAAATTGTAAAAAATCTACAAAATTTCAATTTAATATTAGAGTCCCAAAAAATCTACATTAAATATTCCTAAACTTTTTATATTTTAAAAAATAATTAAAAGTCTCAATTAAATATACCCTTCTAAATGCACATGTAATTTCCTTTTAAATGATACTTTACAATAAAAGTCATGCTTGGTGTACATCACTTCGTACACCAAGCATGATAGCCCCTCATGTCAGGGGACTATAATCTCGTATAGTGCATAATGTTGTACAAGGAGAATAATCCTTACAATAATATATTGGGGCCCACATAATAGGTAAGGAGATTGATTGAAAAACACACAGTGCAATATTATTTATTTTTATATTACAAAGTATAAACTTATAATTTCCTTGTATTAGCTCCTATTGATAATCATTAAAGCAAAATTATTTTTTTCAAATTCATTTTCGACCTATATTCTCATAATAAAATGTTTTGTACGTAAATTTTAATTTTTTCTCTTACTTTTAATCATCCATTCTAAAAAATAAAATAAAAATAATCATTATTCTAAAACTTATTTTCTTCATTAAAAAAAAATCTTTAAAATAGTTGGGAGAGCTCTTTGGAAGTCCAAAAACCCTTTTAGAAGGTTAGCACTTTCTATATAAAATGTAGTTATTTGGCCACGGTTAAAGAATTACTTGTAGACAAAAGATATCATTTTAAAGTTGTTTTTGATTTAGAGGAGCTAATTATGCTTATTAATTTATAATAAAATATCTAATATATCTAATTTTTCTATATATCAATTTGTATATAATTTAAAGTTTTTTTTCCGCTAAAAAAATTTAAAGATTCTTTTTGAAGGGTTAATAGGACAATATTTCTTAATTAATAATAAATTTATTTTTATTTGTTATTAATTTACTGTGAATGCACGATTATACATTTAATTTAAGATTATACTAGAAATTATAGTGTTTCATATATTAATTTGTCATGTTTTAACATCTTAAAGAAATAAAATTTAACTAATACGAATTTCAACACAAAAAATTGTCATGACAATTTATTCGAAATATTTAATCAAATAATTATGCAGTATTACAAATGGTAAATAAAAAACAATTTTCTAGTTAGGCTATCAAACAATCAATTTAATATATATTCGTATCAAATTTTTTTTTTTTTTTTTTGATAACCTAATAGTCAACATGTTTTTGGTAACTAAATGTATATGAATTGAAATATCATCTTTAAGAAAGCAAGTTCCTTGTAAAAGCAATTTAAGACTTACCCAATGCGCACTTGAAGGTGGCGACTTCGAGTTTCCCGCCATATAAAAAAAAAAAAAAAAAAAATGTTCTTTATTAAAAAAATTTCTACTAGTCAAAATTCTACACACAACAATCGTTCCAAACGAACTGTAATACTCATATTGCTCGGCTAACTTGTCTTTGGAGGGCCTCCACTGGACATCACATCGCCACCTTAAATGTGTATTATTTTGCAAGTAAATTTTAAGAACAATAATATATAGAGACTCTCAAATAAATTACTGTTTGTAGATTTTGACATCAAAAAAAATTATTTTTAATAAAATTTATTGTAAAAGAATCTCTACCAAATAAGAGTTTAGTAACGAAAGAAATGATGCTAACTTGTATGACAAAAACTCATTCATTTCATAAGAAATAATAACTAAAACATTAAGCACAAATTTTATGTAGACATTAAAGATGTATTTAAAATGTAAGAACCTAAGAAACGTACAAAACATATTTATTTGAAAATTTTCAAGATTACCCTTAAGACAATTTTTCATTCCTTTGTGTGCCTATTTGTATAATGAAAATTTCTGAAACGTTTAAGGATTTTTAAACTTAAACGAATCAATGTGAAGATGTGAGTTATGGTTGTTATATAATATTCTTGACGATTGTTGAACAACACAATGTTGGTGCTCAAGCCAACGTGGCAATCAAAGGTTAAAATTAGTTATGAAGCCAAGGTATAATATGATCGATTCTTTCAACAAGAAGATTTTACTCATGCCAAGAGGTTGTTGAGCTCAAAACATCGTGCTAGCTGGAGATTGCAAGACACGGCTAAGAATTACAGGTTGTTTAAAAATTAGTGTTTATAAACGGTTTAATTTATAAATAAATATAAATGAGTGATGGATAAGTAGGTAGTACTTGTGGATCTTATGAAATGTGTTGATAAAAAGTAATGTGACCATTCATAAACATTAGCCAAACATAGTTAAATGTTAAGGTCGAGTTGAGCTCAAAATAAAACCCCGTGACAAGCTAACTATACATATTCGAGACAAAGTACAATACCAACGCATTCACTTGAATAAACTAAAGCTCGACCTAGTAGGTGTCAAGCTTCACAATATTATGTTCTATAGTCCATTAGCTTGACACATTTTAAATCGGGAGATCTAAACTGAGATAAACACTTTTATGTTCCTTGTCTCTGTGGGTCTATAATATTTACATACGATTGAATCATGTGATGAACCAATTCTTCCATTCGTT
>NW_019268496.1:66338-67856 GCF_002742605.1 Olea europaea var. sylvestris
CTCTTCCCCCCCAAAAAAAAAGCCTTTTTATCATTTTATAAGGAATGTTAATTGTAAGAATATTCAATCGCATATTACACGAAGTCCTTTGTCATCAGTGGCCTATTATCTTGGTTGGTTAGAGCATTGTGCTAATAATGCGATTGATGTCGGTTATTATTTTTTCTTTTCGATCTGATATATTGTACACCGTCGCTATCCATCCATGAATCAACATCTAATAACTACGTATTATCAACATATTTTAAGTAATGAGTGGTAGAAACTAACTACTCAATTATTTTAGTAGTTAGCCGGTGTCATTCAACGTCTAATCACTCTCTTTTAGGCAGTTAGTCATGGTTCATTATACTAATCATGCACCTAATAATTTATTAACAGTTTTCATCAGAGAAATAAATCAAGTTTCATACTTTAGAGTATGGAAATCACCAAATGTTGCTTCAATGTCACCTCAATGGATTGAGGCATTTTCATTTTTATACCTTAACCTTAATTTGAAACGAAGTAATCTTAATTATAATTTTCTTAGAGCGAGGAAATTTACCCAATGGAACACTTTTAGAGTGACAAAAGAATGCTGCGGAAATCACCAAATGTTGCTTCAATGTCACCTCAATGGATTGAGGCATTTTCATTTTTATACCTTAACCTTAATTTGAAACGAAGTAATCTTAATTATAATTTTCTTAGAGCGAGGAAATTTACCCAATGGAACACTTTTAGAGTGACAAAAGAATGCTGCGTACTACTTTTGTGTCGGTAAATAATGGTTATATTTTGAATTTTTTTACCAATATATATACACATTCACATTAACCTAAATTCAATGAATTTTTACTTGATAAATCTTGAATTAATTATATAAATTTAGAATTATTGTAAATGAATTTATTCATATTCATGTATCTAGAAATTTTAATAAGCGTTTAAATTTTTGTTTTAACAATTAATTTTTATGTATCAAATGTAATATAAAAATATTGTTCGTTTATAGTTTTTTATCATTACAAAAGATTTAAATAATAAAAATTGAGTTTTGAGAGTATAATGTGAGTACAATTTTCTTCTCTTAAATTTCTATACTAAATTTTATTTTCTTCAATTCGTCTGAGACTCATCAAATTTGCCAATAAATTGGTACCAAATATTGCTTTTCCATCACTTATAAAAATATTTAAAATAACGTGTAATGCACGTTCAACTTTGATTAGTCTCATTAAAAGCATTGTCAAATTCTCCCATTTCTTTTTGCATGAATTTCATACTAACCGAAGCTGACAAGAATTTCTATTCTATTTAAACACTCTCTTCCTTTTGACACTATTTTGGAACTATCAAAACGTTCTCGTCAAATGAAGTAAAGTTTCGAGAGCTTCTAATACATTAGACAATTTAATTTTCTCGTCAACTTTGCCTGGTTTACTTAGATGAAATTTTAGTAATATTTATATGACACTACAATAATTTTGTATGAGTGAATGAGAATATTTACTGAAAAATTTGGCATTATTTTGA
>NW_019268496.1:73644-125820 GCF_002742605.1 Olea europaea var. sylvestris
AATAAACCAATGATATTACAATGTTAGTGTTCTCCTAGTACAATTTGAGGTACAAGCTACCCAAAAGATTGTCAGCTTAGCTCTACTACTCAGACTCGACAAATCACTTCATCACTTTGGAACAGCAATAGCAACTTGACACTCAACACACTATAGCTAGGTCACATCCTATTGTATATCACAGGGTGTTCTTATTTGCTAATTTCGAGGTTACGTAGTACAGCATGATCGGAACATATAATTCAAGGCAAATTTTGCTCCGTTGACCGCCTCCCTGACAGGAGAGCCACAAATGGGGGTGGAGCCCGCAAAAAAAATGGGACCCCCCCATTTGTGGGGTTCGGATAGGGGGCGGTCAACCTCCCTGTTGCTGTAGCATGGCCCATTGTAGGCAATTGTTCCTCGTTCAGGTGATTTGATAGATTCGATTAAGTGATTATTATAAATTCACTCATAGTATTGTAGCAGATTCAAAATGCACATAAACAACTTTTGTAATCCCCAACCAAGGCTCCATTCGCCTTTATAATCAAGTTATCTACTGTGAAAGAGCCTTTTGTCCATGATTACCTTATTTATTTGATCTTAATTCCTGCCTAAATTTGAAATTTAATATTTTTTAATCTTGCATAAAAGTTAACTTCGAATCTTTTACAGAACTTTCGTTGATCTTATCATCTTTTCATAAATTAAAATTTTACCTTTTTGTATATCCTTTCACTTTTAGTTTCTTCTTCTTTCTTATTGGAAAAAGAATACCTAAACATAACGATAGTGCCAGAAAATATTCCAACATAAAATTGTCTTAAAAAGGGTTCTTTTACTGTTGTTTTCATTAATTATCCGTTGTATAAGTAGAGGTGTCAATGTGTTGATCAAATCAAGTGACTTGGTCGTTAAACACCCAAGCTCCGCTCGACACCAGGGACGAGCTATGCTTGACTCGTGTTCAGATCCTAGGCTTCGCTCATTTAGACTCTTTGTTTCGTGGGTGTTATTGCCGATCAAGCAGACTCAATTTTTAAAATTAACAAAGTAAGCCCAAAAACAAGCAATTTTTTTTTTTAAAGAATTTAATAAAGTAGGTCAAAAAAATGTGCCGTCTCAAAAAAGAAAAAAGAAAAGAAAAAAGTAAACGCAGCTCGGATCAAAACGGATTGAGCCGGGACGAATCAAGTCCGCGAGTTATTCGACCTATTTGCCACCTCTACATATAACATTTGTTAATTTCCCATTGTGTACAAAAGATATGTAAATCTCAAAGCATTTTGCAAAATTTCTAATTTTTGATTAATAAAAAAAGTTGTTCGTGAATGTGTTTGTAGGATAAACTCCAAGAAGATATAAAAGCTGCTAGGATGAAGAATTGGCAGGTTGCATTAAACCATTTTATATAAAAATAAATTTTAAGTTGTTGGATATACGTTAGCTGCATGCATCCATATTTTAATCAAAAGCTAACGTTATGTATAGATCGAATATGTAGTGGTTGTGGACTTGAACTTTTGAACAACTTCGCTAGAACTTTACGGTGCCACGAGGGGACAAATTAATTATTAATTGTCTTCGACTACGTCGTGAATTACGATTCTCCTTGTTCAATAGATTGTAAGTTCATATGTCAAGAGAAATTAAATATAAAATTACATTATACTATTCTATTAAAGGATAAAACAAACCAAAAAAAAAAAAAAAAAAAAAACATGAAAGAAATTAAATTAGTTCAGACGAATATCAGCAATTATGTCAAACCAAATTTGCTTGAACACATTGATGATCAGATCATGATATTCATCAGAGTTCAATGATAGATAACAAGCAAGAAGTTCTTCCAAATCCTTTGATGCTCTGATATTATTCTCCACAATCATCTCCACCATTGATTCTCTAAAATCCCTCCGTGGATCCTTGGATGATTTCACAACTGCGAAATTCTCCGTTGCGCTTTTCCTTGAACTTGAACTTGTAGTTGATGACAAACTTTTCCGGCCAGGAATACTCCTTCTGATTCTTGGAGAATTCCGGAGTTTCACGCCTGGAGAATGCACTGTAGATTTTCTGAAAGAAGTCGTCCTTTGTTCTTTGGAATCAGTGCTGAAAGTGTCATCTTTCACAGCCTTCACAGATCGGGATTCAAATGCATTTCTTTCCTCAGATTTCTCTGAAACTCTGTTAATGTTGATTGGTAAATTCGTATCATTTTTCATGTGAATTTCAGTGTCACGGACTTTGGTAATGATCGGAGTGAGATCGAGTTCAGATTTTGCATGGAATGGCTTTTCATCAAAATCAATTATGATATCTTTTTGGATTTTGCTTTTGCAGGAAGTTGACCGTGAAACCATGGGATCAAATGCATCTGGAGTGAGACTCCGATCAGATGAGATATCAATACTTGAATTCCGATACACTTCCGACGTATAATTGGGTTTGTTCCGGTCGGATTCAAGAATGACCCGGCAGCCGTAACCGGCCGAAACTCTGGTTTTCTTCGTGCTACGTCTCTTCCTTGATGATATTCTTGGTGTTTCTGAATAATCCACTGCAGTACTTTTGGTTGGAGAATTACTGTGAAATGTGAGGTCTCTTGTAAAATGGTAGGATTTTCTTTGGTCAGATGATGCTGGCGGCCTTTGTTTGGGCGACGGAGGTGGTGGTGCTGGGCCGGCGCCACGGTGGTTTTTCTGGTTTCTGGTTCTGTTCATGTACTTGAGCTTGTAAAACCAGGCACCTGGAATCATATCTGATAATCTGAACTTGTGATTTCCCATTGATTTCTGAAATTTTATGAGAAGAATTGAATGTAAAATGGAAGGAAAACTGTCCCTAATTAGAATGTGGTAGTAGAATGTGGTGCATAAATAGAAACGTGGAGCTCATGGGGCCACCAAGGAAGAAAAGTTTGCAATTGCATTGGCTGATAGGGCTGTAGGGGGCGGTTTTTCTTGGCATCTCGAGCCTAATGGTTACTTAACCCTCGTTCTAGAGATGAAAATGAGTGGAATAGTATATTTTTTAAATAAAAATAGTGGTTAAAAAATAAGGAAGAGTATTCGATTTACGTGTAATATTATTTTATGAAAAATTGTGGATTGAAAATATGAGAGAGAAAAATAAAATGTAATGTAATGTAATGAAATTTAATGAGAGCCAAACAGGAGCTCCGACCCTCTTTTTAAATTAAAACTTTTTATTACTCAATACTCATTTTCAATCACAAAATTATAAAATAAAATATTCTATACATAAATTAAAAATATTTTCACTACTTTTTAATTATAGATTTTTCAAAAAATCACTATTCAAAACATCTCTTTTCTCTCAATTTCTCTTTATAATGTCCATCAACTAGGACTTAACATGTTTATGTGAGGTGAGGTGACGTGAGGTGGGGTGGAGTGGATGGGATGTACCGTAATTATCATAAAAATAATGTTATCTAACATTAGTGACGTTAAACACAAATATAAAGTGTCAACATACCATATGTTTTATTGCTCTCATCAAAATAGCAATGCCCTAAAAATGCTACCAATTTAAGTTCAGAGGGGTACAACCGATTAGGATAGGTAACAAATTTGGTATTCGATAGTCTTCACAGATCAATAAATTTTTTATCCTTTGAATCTCGAACTAATTGTCACTTTTAATGAAAATCCAAACACAAGTCTTTCGTCTATTATCATGCTCTAACTCTTTTCATGTAAAATATTTTACGTTTCAAGCACGTATGTTTGTGCACAAAACCAGACATATATTTTGAGGCCCACGTGCATCTGACGTATGAATGCATCAACATGAAAGAGGATGATATTAGATTTGATGTGCTACAAAATACAGTGAATGTTAAAGACTACTGTCTTCATCAACGAACATAACATCTCAAGAGGGCTTAATCACAATCGAGTCAATGGTACCAAATTATTATTTATTGTTTGTTCATTACGTGCAAATTACAAATTTCTAATATTCGTTATACCAAAACACGTGCCTCGCAAAGTGTCGGAAGAAAGTGGATGGAATTTTAATGTTTATTTAATATTGAAAGATCAAAAAAGTTGATGACATAAAGAAAGATCAGTTGGTGAATAAAACAAAGTGATAAGTAATGACATTTGTAGTCTTATTACAAAAGATAAAAATATGTTAAAAGTTAGACAATCGCTATTTCCGATCACAATTTTTATAAATCTACTGTTTTCTAAATTCAACCTTATTAAAATTTAAATTTTATAAAAAACTATATTCAGCCACGTTTATTTCAATACTAACCTTATGAAATTCATTCATTTAAAACCATACTCCCGAAACAAAAATCACCATTTTCTGCCTTCAAAATTTCCTATATCTCAATAATTTACAAGTTATCAGGAAGCTACCATACACTGAGACAAGAATGGACAAACTATCAATATACTGAACTACACATAATTAAATTAAAGATCTTGATGAAGACAAAAAGAATAAGAAATGCAGTCAGTTAAATCAAGCGCATGAGCTGTCTTTGTTTATTACTAAGCAATTATTTTATAAAAATCACAATTTTTTTAAAGTTAACAAAAGTGCTTTTGCCTAGTTTTAGTTCTTCTGGGAAGTTCTGAAAGATAACCTTAATAATCAAAACAAAAAAAATATGCATTCAATGGAAATACAAAATTTTAAAAAAGAAAAGAAAGAATCACATTAAAATTGCATACAATCCTCGGATGAGTTACATACAAAATGGATATTTTTCAACAGAAAATCCACATTTTAGAGTGAGGAAATATCCAAAAGTTGCAATTTTATGACTGCGTGGCTTTTGCAAAAGCTCGAATGCCGGAAAAGATTAAAACGTTTACAAAATATTGTGTTGAAAAAAAAAAATACAAAAATCTGCTACATTATCACTGAATAATAATTTAGCGGGTAGATAAAGCAGAAAATTTTGAAAAAGCATTGGAATGATTAAATTAGTCTTTACCTAAACATTTTGGTATGCAACTAAGACTTGTGATAGCAACAGTAATATGAATATATGTTGATGATATGATGAGAAAGTTTATGTCCTCAAAATTTCCTCCATTGCAGAAAATGGTGATCTTTGCATTCAAATTTGAAGAGCCAAGGGCAATGGTGGCTTTGGTGGACATACTCGGCTCGGCCCTTTAACCCAAGAACTTGGCAATGGGCCGAGCCGAGCCAGCTCGGCCCTTTAATCCACGAGTTCAGCTCGGGCTCGTGGCGAGCTCAGCCCACGAGCTGGGGGGCCGAGCCGAACCGAGCCCATGAGCCGCTCGCAAGCTCGTGTTTTTTTAATTTTTTTTTTTCACATTTTTTACACCTTTTTTTTTTTAAATTTCAATTTTTTGGACGAGCCCACGGCTCGTGGGCACAAGACGCACGAGCCGCTCGTGGGATCGAGGCCAACGAGCCGCTCGACCCGTTTGACATCCATAAGTGGACATGAGAAGCCATGACTCTTAAAAGAACCTTTTCTTTGCAGATCACAGCCTTAGGTCTTGGTGTGGATATATAGATATATAAAGTGATGGCCGTCCTACCCTGAAGTGGATAGATTTAGAAAGATATATTTTACTTGATTTTATTTTTGACTATATAAGTAAATTTACTTGAGGTTAAAAAAGTAATATAATTTATTATTATTATTATTATTATTATTTATTTTTTTTAAAAAGGATGCATATGTAAAAGGCGAGGATGGAAATAGCTGCTTTAATTACGGTAAATATCAGAAGTGAGAAAAAGAAAAAATGTATTTAGTTTCTGGGCTGACCTGACTAGGCCTGAAATGGAAGTTTTTATTTAAGTTTAGATGGGCGAAATCTGATGTTTTCAGGTACTCACAGCCCAAAATGCCAACGTGGTAGCCCATTTCGTCTTTAGTAGAGCGTTAACAATTTTTTATTTTTTTGGAAATTACATAGAGCCCTATTTTTAAAGAATGCATTTCAAAAATCAGAATTATAATTTATATATACAAAAATCAGATGATTAGATAATATTTTAATATTAAATAATAATACCAAACCCTAAACCTTAATATTCATTTCCTTCTCCTCAATTCATTCTCTCTATATACTCTATTGTACCTCTTTTTCTCTCTACTTCACTGTCGTCACCAAACACCTAGATGTCGGAGCAAAATGGCACAAGGCGGTGCGTCGTTGCCGACAAGGCTTCTTTGCTACAGCGTCAACATCACCATTGCGCAGAAAAGTCGCGCATTGAGCTACCTCGCATAGTGAATCGTGGTGGCAATGGTTTGTATGTTTTGGCTATGATTTTTGTTGGTGGAGATGGTGGTGGTGATGGATATGACAGTGGAGATGAGTTTTGTTGGATTGACGATAGATCTAGTGGGATGGATATGACGGTAGCGTTTGTAACGACTCGAGATCTTTTTCATCTTCATTATTTTATTCTTTTATAAAAAATAGGCTCGAGGTGTTACTAAATTTTCTTTTTCTAATTTAAGGGAAAATATCATTTTCATTAAGTGTTGAAAATGCATAAAAATAGCTATTAAACAATATGCACAAAATTCAATTTGAAGATGTTCTTCAAATAAAAGTTTGATGATTATCTTTCCTATAAAATTTACTTGGCGACCCCATAAACATCACTCGGTAAATCTGCCACGTATCCAAACGACCCGTTCTCATCTAAAAAGTATTGTAAGAGTGAGTATTTTGAAAACATTCATTAAAAATACACACACATTCTTATTCACATGATATAAATATAAAACCGATATAACATTCCAACATTTCTTAAATTTAGAGCTCAAGAAATTTCTTAAAAATCCCCATATCCCGTAAAATTTAACATCTTTTACCAAACGGTTCATCCTATAGGATTTAACATTTTTGACCTAACGGTCCATCCTTAAGGATTTAACATACAGTTCAACCCGAATGCCTCATAGCATTTCATGCCAAAAATTATATAAATATTAAGAAATAAGAATTTATCACTTTACACGATATACTCTTACCTCAATTTGATACTAAATAAATCTAAAAATGACTTGTAAAACAACATAATATCCCCTTTTGAATATGTGTGTGTTCACGTGTATATGTAAAGAGAATCAAAAACACTTTGCCCCCCGGGGCGTTTCTCCACTGGTAAAGGACGGACTTTGTCAAATCTGGCATATCAGAGGTCGTGAGTTCGATTCATAGGGCTCTTGGAAGGCAAAAATTTATTCTTGGAAGGCAAGAGAAATCTTGGAAGGCAAGGATTATCCTTGGAAGGCAAGGTGCAACTTGGATTGGCTTGCTTGGCACTTTGGCAGATCAGGTGGGGAGGGCTCGGACCCTGACTAGTTGGAGACACATCCTCCGATTAACTGGACTGTGTGAAGAGGGGCCGGATCACAGACTCAAGGATTAGTCAAGAATTGGACACATTGTAAAAAAAGAAAAAAAAAAAAAACGCTTCTCACACATTTTTATATATAATATTCACTTATCATTAACCATGAATACAAACCACCATACTCCACACGTTAGGCTTGAGAATTCAACTTGTTTATCAACCTTTTCTTTATTTCAATTCATGGGACTAATCAATGATGGGACAGTTAAAATGATTAATTGAATTTATTAATTAAAAAAAAGTGATTGAGTTTACTGTTTCAAATTCCAACGCCTCCATTCTTTTATTTTACTATGTTATATATATGAAATTATTATATATATTTTTATTAATAAAATATAAGATTTAGAATATCTTTTTTCTAATCAAGATAACTCGAATATGACTAGTCCAAAATTATTTCTTTTGAGTCAATTTACATTATTTAGCACGATCTAAAAAATGAGTTAATATCGATATGCTTTTTATTAACCTTTAAATACTTAAATATTCGGCACAACTAACTTTTGATAAAATTTTAAAAGTATACGTAAACAAATAAATCAGTTATGCAAATGAGTAGGTCGAGTTTGTCACTTTAACTTCCGAACTTTTAGTGTAACAACAAATCTAAACATAAACTATTTCATTTGCTAAATGATCAATATTGAGTTTAGGTCCATATGAAAATAGTAAGAAAAATTCAGGGTGTTACAGTGTTGTTGGATCTGGTAGTGGCGGTGGCTTTATTAGATATGAAGGTAATAGTGGTAGTGATTTTGTTAGACCGGTGATTGCAATGGTTTTTGTTGATACAAGCGGCAGTGGTGGTTATAGTTGACACATTTGGTGGTGGTAGTGGTGCTGACGACAAATTGGGAATTTTTTTTATTTTTTTTTTATGGGGTTGTGGTTGTGGAGTGGTGGAGGCGGAGGTGGCGGGCTATGGGGTAACTAAATCGTTGGTGGTGGTGGGGTTGGGAATGTGAAGTATTTGTAACCAATTATTTGGTTGATTATAATAATAAATTAGTTAATATTTGACCAATAAATAATTTGTGAACAATTATTTGGTTGATAGTGGTCAATAAATTGGTTAATTTGTAATCAATAAATAATATTTGACTTAAAAAATGTGATTGTGATTCACAATTTACTAAGTTATAAAGGGAAAATCACTTGTGATCGATTTATTTGATAATTTGTGATCGTTATATTACTTTGTCATCGATTTTGTGATTGATGGATAAATTATAACATATAGAATTTTTTATCTATGATCGAAAATAATTTGTGACTTATAAATTTTTTGATTTGTGATAGAAAATTAATTTGTGGCTTATAAAATTTTTGCTCTGTGAACATAATTAATTTATAACCAAATAATTCGATAATTTGTGATCATATTTATATTTAATTAGTAAAATATTTTTTAATTAATAATTTCATAAATTGAATTTAATAATATCTTATTTTTGAAGTTTTAAATTTTATTTCTTAGTTTTGAAATGGAGTATAATTAAAATCTCATATATGAATTTTCCCCCATTTTTTTAGAGATAAATACTTTAAGTCCATATTTGTTTCAGATAATAACCAAATTTTTAGTAAATTAAGAAAACACTTGACGAAGTCTATAGTTGAAAAATTGATAAAAATTATTATTCCCGTAAAATGTGTGTGAAAAATAAATTTGAGAAAAAGATTTATTTTGAGACTAAACAGGGGTTAAGTCTTAAGGTTGAAAATGCAAAAATAAAATGCTACACGAATGATTCTTGGTTCAATTACAGTGTTTATAAAAATGTAAAACACATAACATGGTACAAATATTTTATAAAGTAGATAGTTACATGTTCATAATAATTTAATTATTGAATATTCAGTTTTAAAAAAGCACCATTGCTATGAAAAGAGGGGAAAAGAGGAGAGATAACGAAAGTTGATAAAACAAAATTGTGTTTTATTAGGAACAAAAACCTTATATTTTTAGGTAAAAATTAGGAATATAACGACAATAACTTCTAGGGTTGCAGGGGGTGCAACTGTCATTCATTAATAAACTTACCATTCACATCATTCAACATTAAATGACACGTTACAAAATATTTACCTCGTTAAAACTTCGATTGATAAAATCCAATAGAAAAAAATTAAACGAAGAAAAAAGAGTACAGTTATTTTAGATTATTAAAAATAAATACAGTCTCATTAAAATCTTGCTAGAAAAATCCAATAGAATAAAACCTAAGCGAAGGAAAAATAGTACGGTTACTCCTTCTGATGTTGATCACTAAAAATCTTTGAGTTAACGATTCCAATTTTGGGAACAAATTTCTTGAATATAGATCTTGACAATACTTTTGTGAATAAATCGGCCACATTGTCACTTAAGCAAATTTATTGAACATCGATGTCCCATTCTTTTGAACCTCATGTGTATAATTTTTTTTTTGAAAAAATACGCTTCGTCCTGTCATTTTTCATATGACCTCCTTTGAGTTGTGTAATACAAATTACATTGTTTTCATGCAAAATTATTGAACTATCTTTTGTTTAAAGTTAACCGACATGATGTTTGGATATGATAAGTCATTTTCCTCAACCATACACATCTTCGACCTGTTTCATAGATTGCAATACTTTCAGAATGATTTGAGGATGTTATTGTCAAAAATTGATTCACATATCTCCATGATATAGCTGTTCCTCTGCATGTAAACACATATTCTGTTTGTGATTTAGCTTTATATAGATAAAAAAAATAACAACCTGCATCTGCATATCCCACTAAAAGAGATCATGACTTTTGAGAATAAACTAATCTCAAATTAATAATATCCTTTAGGTAACAAAAAATATGTTTAATACTATTCTAATATTTTTGAGTTGGTGTAGAGTTATATTTTGTAAGGAGATTTACAAGAAAAGCTATGTAGGGTTGAGTACGATTTGCACGATAAATTGATGCTTCAATTGCACTAAGATATGATACTTCACGATCAATAACATTTTCAAGTGAAAGAAATGAATCTTTTTCACATTAAGTGATCGAACAACCATAAGTGATGCCAATTGATGTGCATTATCCATATAAAAGTACTTTAAGACTTTTCCTATATATGTAGATTAATGAACAAATAATCTTTCTAGAAAATGTTCAATCTACAATCCGAGACAGAATTTGATTTTTCCTAGGTCTTTCATCTTAAATTCATTTTTCAAATAATCAGTAGTTTTACAGAGCTTTTCAGGAGTTTTAATTAAATTTAAATTATCAACATAAACTGTTACAATTGCAAATCCAATATTTGTTTCCTTTATGTAAACACATAGGCATACATTATCGTTTTTATAACCCTCTTTCAATAAATATTCGCTAAGGTGATTACATCAGGTGTGTCCAGATTGTTTCAATTCATATAGCGATCTTTACAATTTAATTGAGAACATAATTCTCGATCATATATCGTTTGCCTATGGCACTTTAAGTCTTTTAGGGATTTTCATATATATATGTCGCTATCAAGTGAACAATACAAATAGATAGTTGTTACATCTATAAGGCGCATATTAAGCTTGAGGGACACAGTCTAACTAATTAATAATCTAAAAGTGATGGTGTTCATTACGGGAGAATATGTTTCCTCGTAATCAATTCATGGTCTTTGTGAGAAACCTTGAGCTACAAATCGAGCTTTGTATCTTGTAATTTCATTATTTTCATTTCTTTTTCGTACGAAAATCCATTTGTATTCTATAAGGATTATATTTTTAGGTGTTCGAACTACAAGTCCAAACATTTTTCATTTCTCAAAAGAATTCAATTCTATTTGTACGATTTCATTCCATTTTGGTCAATCATTTTTATTTTAACAGTCTTTAACTTATTATATTTTAGAATCCTCATTTTGCATAATATCAAGAGCCACGTTGAAGGTGAAAATATTGTTTATAACAATATTATTTCATTCCCATAATTACGAGATAATATATAATTTATTGAAATTTCACTATTTTCGGATACTTGTGATTCTTCAGGAACCATATTTTCAATATTTGATTGATCGATTTTTTCTAATGTTACTTCTTTCGTAGTTCTTGGTTGATTTTTTTTTTATACTTTTCTTTTTCAAAGTATAGAGTCTTTTCAACCAATTAGTCAAGCACGCTTCTGACGTATTTGAGATTCATTTGGTACTGTAAATTATCCTTCAGGAAATTAATTTTTGCTGGAATATATGATTATGTCATTTTTTTGTGTCAACAAATACATCAAGTAATTGATCTTTGTGAATAAATGATATTTTTAACTTTTTGCTCACATTGATTGTCGTAGGGATCAAAGTGAAATGGAGTTATTTTATTCCAATAAATTTTACTTTGTATTTCAGGATATAGTTTTCCCCTCCCAAAGTTGGGAAAGCTATTTCATAAAAATGGCAATCTGCAAAACTTGCAGTAAATAAATCACCTATTAGAAGTTCGAGATACCTAATAATAGATGGTAAATCAAAATCCATATAAATCCTAAGTTTTCGTTGGAGGCCATTTTAGTATGTGGAGGGGGAGGGGGTTAAAATAGGGACTTTGACAGCACAATCAAAAATTCGTAGGTGACAAATATTAGGTTTATGACAAAATGTAAGTTGCAAATGTGAATATTGATAGTAGACAATTAGTTTTATACGAACAAATGGTGCAGTATGTAATATGACGTGACCCCAAACAGAAGTTGGGAGTTCTGTTTGGTCTACCAATAAGTTGTAAACGTTTAATAAATGACTCCACTAAATTATTTTGTGTATGGACATGCGCAACTAAATGTTCTATTACAATCCCAACTGACATACAATAATCATCGAATGCTTGTAATCTAAATTCACCAATATTGTCAAGACGAATAGTCCTGATTGAGTAATTTGGGAATTGCGCTCATAATTTTATTATTTGAGCAAGTAGTCTGGCAAATGCTATATTTCTAATGAACGCATGTGACCATCTAGTAGAAGATTCAATTAATATCATAAAATAAAGAAATGGTCGACATGATGGGTGTATTGGCCCATGAATTCTTTCTAAGAATGTTGGAGATTTATTATTGACCTTTGTAGTCCAAGATTTAATGACTAACTTGCATTATGAACAAACTACACATGAATAATCATTAGGTAAAAGAATCTTCTAATATTCTTTAAAGGATGTCCAAGTTGATCTTGCTAAAGTATAAAATTTTTTGGATCAACGAACTTTTGGTTCACGACAATATTTGATTCAACCATTTTTATAAATGTATAATACATGCCAGATGGGTGTGCATGAAAATTTTCTTTTATTTGCTTTTGACCAAATACAAAATAAATTATGCAAACATATTCAACATTATTTTCTTGGATCGTCTCAATGTGATATCCATTGCAGCGAATATCTTTAAAATTAAGCAATTTTTTCTGAATTTGTTAGAATAAAGTGCAACATCAATATATAATTCTTTATTATTTTGTAAAATAATACAAACTCTTTCGGAGATTTAACGACATTCGATGCACCTGATGTCGTACTAATATTATTTTTTGCCAATGTTAAATCTAAAAATTATTTTTTATCTTAAAAATGGTATGTGTAGTTGTATTATCAATCAAGCGGATATCTTGACAATCCATCTTGAATCTATCAATAAAACAAAATAAACATATTTAAAAAGTTTGAATTTAAATTTAAAAATGGCAAACATAATTCAATATTGTGAAATAAACGAAACATAATAAAGTTTCAAATCTTTTGCAAAAAGTAAAAATATATTTCAAACTAAATTTCTAAAATAATGGAAAATACTAGAGACATAGAAAGTAAGTTAATCTATATCTTCCATCACACCATCCCTAATCAAATGATCAATATTCTTATTTGGATCGATAAAGAAATCGGAGACATTTAAATGAGTCACATCAATTGGAACATCATAATTAGCAAAATTTGTTTCCATTTTATCCTTACCCTTTATTGATTTTTGGTAAAAATCCATAAGATATTTTGATGTACAAAAGATACCTATCCAATGCCCTTTTATTTCATATTTAAAGCAACTTTCTTCGTGCTCATTTCTAGATGTGCTACTTTCGTTTGTTTTGTATATTTTGAAATTGTTGTTTTGCTGCTGATAGTTTTGTTGATTATTTTGTCCATGATTTATTTCACGTGTAAAGTTCGCGTCTACGTCTATATCAACGCCCTTGTCTAGATATTGCATTTGATTCAAGCAACGCAGTACAATTTGTTTTAGGCAATGGTACAAAATTAGTTGGACATAATTAATGATTTTTATCAGTAATTCATTATTTTTGTTCAACCATAAGCAGACAAGATATGAGTTTTGAGTGTCTTTTAAAATCACACTCACGATATTTCTAATACAGGAACACATTCGAGGTGTGAAAGATGGAAACGATTTTCTCCAACATATCTTCATCAGTGTTTTTTCTTTAATTTTGAACAGTTTAGAATTATACTCACTAACAGTTTTAAAATCTTACAAACAAAGGTGCATCCATTCATAGAGGATTTTAGGAAGGACTATAATCATTTAATGAACAAATCTTTCAGTTAATTTTTTCCAAAAAGCCAGTAAATCTTTTTCAGTGAAATATTCAATTTTCAATCCATCGTGAAGATGATGACAAAGGAAGATGAGTGCGTTTGCACGACCTTGCATGAATTCTTTGTTTTCTTTTTTTATTGTTTCTCCCAAACCTTTAAGATAAGATGGACGTCAGTATCGAGTAACTATATAGATAGTTTTTGTCAAATATGCCAAGTGTAGCAAACTTAAGTTTTATAATATTTGCAATTTGATTAACTACACCATAAGACAATATAATTAGTTTCGAAGAATATAATTAAACATCACAAAATTGTTAATGAAGTAATATCAACATAACATAAGTTACGCATTTTCCTTCAGGAATAAATACTAATTTAATATTTTCTTCAAAACACGTGCTACTTTGGGAGCACGTTGTATTTTACTATTACTTCTTTTAGAGCAAAATATTCTTCTGGAATATTGAAAATTGTAACTTATGCTCTTCAGGAGCAAGTAATATTGTTCAGTAATATTAATTATAATGTTATGCTATTTCAGAAACAACAACAATCTATTTATAATAAATAAATATAAGGGTACTAAATTCATAAGCTATCCTACGCATTAAAAATAATAAGAACGTGATAATTAATCAAACAATAAACATGAATTTAAAAAAAAATGAAATTGGTAGTTGCACAATTATACACAAATTGTGGTTGTAGAATTAGTCAATTGTAAAAAGTTTTGGAAATAGAAAAGTTGTTTTTGGATGTACCACATGGGTTACTGTATATATACATACAAATGAAAAAGCACATCAGAAGAAGCCGCCACATTATAATGGTGGCTACAGAAACACAGGATTTATATGTACAGGCGTGTAAAACAAGACGTCTCCTATTGGATGTGTTGAGAATCTACTTATACATGCACAGCGAAATTTAAAATAATTTTCGATTCCCATCAAGAATCGTCTTTGTGTTTAGATAGAAATTGTGATAAAATTGTACTTTTTCCAGATCTGCAATCTTTTTGCTTTTCTTTTCGTTCCATCAACCTTGATTTGCCACCACAGCTGTCCAATTGTCCAGCCTCCAACGGTGATCCACACAGAGAATAAGATTGTAACTTCTAGGGTTTTTATCTTGTGCCAGCAAGAATTATGAAAACCATATGGACCTTAAACCCTAGCTATGTATTTATATAAACCCAAACGGACTCGGCCCGATCCGATCCAATCCAATATTTAATTAATCCAATTAATTAAACCCGGTCCGTGAATTAATTAATCTAATTAATTAATTTGGGAATATAAATAACAAATCCAATTAATTAATTTATCCAACGGTTGTTAAATTAACCAATTGGCAATTTGCAATCTTCAAATTCTCTTTTGTGTGCGACCCATTAGGTTCCCGACCACGATACCTAACGACATGAAATATTATTTTGATCTAATCAAAATTGATAAATTAAAACACCATTTTAATTTATCGTCAATTCACACTCGTCGTCCCTGATTGACATCTAGCAATGTGTCAGGGCAATACATGTGACGGAAATGTCACGTGGTATGACAAAACCAAATTCGTTCGTTTACCGTGAAACTATAACCCCTTCGTCAATATGATCCGATCAATTACGAGATATGGAATTATGTCAATATCGATCATCGATCATATCTTTCACTCTACTAGTAAGTCAATATAAGTCAAAAACTCATTTTCGACTTATGACTACACCTTGACCAAGGATTTCGTTATCGACTTAATTGAATGAAACGCAGATCATAATCTCTTACTATCTAAGAGTGACGAATCCTTTATTGATCAATCACAACCTTCATATGATTCTTGACGTACCCGAACGACGTCGTATTAGCGGCCCTTTTCAGAGCAACATCCAACACCGCCAAAGTATGACTGTCCTCATATAAGGTACCATGACGACCTCAAGTCAAAGGATCAATTCCACTACCGAACGTTAGAGATTAACCACTGACACTCAGATAGTTATCCATGTGAAATCTCTCGACGGGTCTCCAATGTTTTGTTCTTAACAAAACATCCATATGTTTATTTAAGTGTCACCACACTTTAACTTGTGAAATCAGCTACTTACTTCACAAGTAAGAAATGCCACACGTGATGGTCTATCCGTAATAACGATATCCGTATCTCGTTATTACTTACGACCACAGATGATTTAAAATTCATTCAGATGTAATTTGTATCTCACAATCACAACTCTTTGTGATTAACAAATTATAAATATTTGAATCTACGGACTCTATTATTTATTTAATTGTCTATTAATTAAATAATAGATCTGCCATTTAATTGCATTAATTATATATAAAAGTATTTATATCCAAAGTTGATTGGACTTAGGGCATAATACTTACAGGATGTGTAAACACAAATTGATGGTAGCATGAATTATTAGGCACAAATTATGATTATACATTTTTTTTTTCCTGAATTACAAATACCAATCATATACATGAATTGAATGTACGATTTGATGGAATAAAATTTACATGTCACCAAATTAATTTTGGTACATGTGAAAGATGATTATGCTTAAAAAAAAATTATTACTTTCACTAGATTTATAAAAACTAAGTTTTTATGCTGATAACGTATTATAAAAAGAGAGAAAAATAGAAGAGATAATGAAAGTCAATAAATTTTTTTTTTTTTTTTGCATTTTATTAATAACAAAAGCCTTATACTTATAGGTAAGAATCAGAAATACAACAGTAAAAATTTGTAGGATTAAAGGGGTACAATTATTATTTACTAATAAACTTACTATTTACAACAACCATATACCAATTTTGAATATTGCAAACAAATATTCAACTATATCTCTAAAAAGTTTCCATACAATGTTCAGGGGTAAAAAAGGGTTCATAAGAAGTTTTTCGAATTAATTTGGTGTCCGGATCAATTTACGCGCACCTCTACTAATTTTACAAGTCCTTGAAGTTTACAACCGCGTACTCATTTCAATAGTTCTGAGGGGATTCGAACAATTAATTTGCTTTTTATTCGCCATTGTTAGGATAATTTCTCTAATATAAAAATGATTTTTATATTTTAATTGGGCCACAATTCTTCCCACTTTATGGAATAATTTACACATCTTTCGAACCATTTAAATCTTGAAATCAAGAAAGGTGAACAATATAGCGTTGAGAATTAAGGAAATTAAAATTGAATTTGGACAGACGAATAGAGACGGAGAATATGACAGTGAAATCACAAATAGAATTTAAGAAGATTTCGAAGGTAGAAACATTTGGGCATGATGAACTAATTTAAGTTTGAGCTAGATTATAATTGATTTGACTTGGATTATAGAATTTCTCAAGGATATAAATTTATATAGAGAGGCATTTCTCATGCATTATAAATAGCCCCTTCTCAAAATCGTGGTATTTTAATGCCACCCAAATCCCATTTTAGCAGCACGAAACATTATGCCTTAGCTGATCAATTATTTTCATGTAATAAATAAGATTTATATAGCATAGGCTACAATAAAATGACTGATCTGCCTGGGTCAAAATTTGTCCATGTTTGGTTTAGTTTAAAATGTTGATAAAGAATTTAGTCAAAATAATATTATACGTAATTGAAAATATTTCATTCTTTTTTAATCACTCATTTACAAAAATAATAATAATAAATTATTCCAACAACTTTTACTTTCAAAAAATGGTTGCCAAACGGGCTGATAATTAATGAAGAACACACGGATTCATGTATTCCGTACTCGGTATCTAGTTTCAGAGATCGATTCGGGATAAGGACAAAAAATTTGATATAAATATATATTTTTTGAGTTATGCTACTTGTACTTGTTTGTTCGTATTTTGGTTTACTCGGATCCATCTCCTCCTCTTACATGGGGTTGGACTCCACCTTATGACCCCCACATAGGACCCGACCTCATGTGAGAAGAATGATGGAGTCGGATAGCCCAAAGTGTCAACAAACAAGTACAAATGACTTAATTCATATTTTTTACATTGGAAAAAAATTATTGGACAGGGCATTTATCTCATAGTAGAGTTGGGCGTACAGGCCAACTCCTTATAGACTGCTTCTTTATCTCAAGGTTGTCCCTATCTCTTGCCTGTCTTAGTTTTGGTCTCTTCCGTCTTGAATATATAAAATATTCTGTACTTATAGAATATTAGTACAAAATATTTTTTTTTACAAAATTTGTACAGATCAATACTTGATAAATTATTATTGAAAGATGTTAAAAAAAAATATAAAAGAAAAGCAATCATACAGGTGCTACCAACGTAGCGTCCGTACAATTTTATTATTATTAATTTTTTTTTTGGTACTTGCAGAATTATTCATAGAATATATGCACACATAATTGTAAACTTATTAAGAGAGAGAAGAAGATATAACTCAATTTTCAATACTTTCTTTTACGAGGGAGAGGGTTGGTGGCCATGAATAATATAATATTTATAAATCCAATAGTTTTGACTTTTGACTTGTCAGCACAATTTAAACTTTACGATCAATATTTTTTCTCACACGTTTTTGTCGATGATAAATAGAGTTAAAAACTGTTTGCAAGTATTAGCTGTTTTTTGTCAACATTTACAGCCTCGCCTCACATTGGAGATATCTAAACTTGTGTGGATTAGGTTTTTCTCTTATTTTTTCTGGTTTTCACCTGTAGTTCGTGTTTTTAATTGATAATTCCATTGAAAAATCCATTGCTATTATCAATATAGCTTTTTTTCTATGGGAGAAATTCATCATATGAACTTTTTTTTTTTTTTGGATGTCTAGTATACGTAATTATCGAGTCGAGCTTCGTTGTGTTATATAAAGTTTATCACCCTTACATTGCTATGAGTTCTGGACTAATCATACAACTTCATACATGGAAGAGATTTAGAGTTCGTTTGACAGAATTTTTACTTTGTAGAAAAGCTTCCGATAAAGTCAACTTATGTCAATTTACTTTAAAAGCTATTATATTCAAACAAAGCACTTAAAAAGAAAATTATTTCTTCCAAATAAGTATTTAGATTAATTAACTAATCTAATACTTCTAACACCTTCCCACTTTGTGATGCCAAACTTCAAAATGAATAAGATATAATAAAAATAATTTAGCCCTTGTTTGGGCTCCATTAAAATTAATTTTTAGGGAAAATGTATTTTGAAATAATAATTTATTGAATTTGTGTGGTAAAAAAAAAGTTTTATATTTATGTATAGTATTATTTTATTAAAGAATATGTAACTAAAAAAAGAAAAAAAATACACTAAAATTAAAATGGAACTAAATAGGGGCTTAGACATCCACCAAATTAGTCGCTTTCAAATGAATGTTTCCAGTGCAATTTCACATTATTTGAGAATCTTTAAGTTGCGTAATCGCCTAGTTATCAATAAAGATAATCTCTATAAAGTAGTTTGATTATAATTCACTTTTTGAAAAGTAAAAAGTTCATGTTCTTTAGTCACAAATAAACAATTTGTTAGAAAGCGCTCAACGCAATTACCATAAAATGTAATAATTTCAAAGTCAATGTTTTTCGTTAATTAATTATTTTTTTAGGTCTCGATTTTAATTCCAAATCAATAATTTATAAGATTAAAAGTCGGATAATTTTATCTGATTAGAAAAATGTTCTAATTTAATTAATTGAAAAAAATCTTTCAGAAGAAGTAAAACTAAAAACGGTAACCTTGTCAAACATGATTCTAAACTAGAATTGAACGATCCAGTTCGGAATTAACATCTCATGATTTCCATGTAATCGACTCTTAAAAAGGGAACTAAAGTGAAAACAAATGGATGAGCAAAAAGGTATTCGTATCAACTTAAAAAACTACATTAAAACGCGGTTTTTTTTCACATTCCATGATTGATTAAAATAATGTCGTACCTAAAATCAAGAAATCTCAACACGTGGGTGAATATTGTTGCCTTCTCACCTTAGAGACCTCACTTCCATACTATTTGAGGGGTACCGTGTTAGAGAAATTACGACGTCGTTTCATAATGAAACACTTTTAAATATCCCTCCTTACTTGGTCTAAATTCTAACCGTGTCTTTTAGATAATTTTCCGTGTTCTTCTTCTACACAAATCTGTCTTATTTTCACTCTCTAAAAACGACAGGAATCTTGGCTTCTAAGTAATTCATTGCATTTTGGTTAACAAGGAAGACAAGATTTTGAGTTTTTGGGCTGTTTTTCTTTGTGCTTTTCTGTTTCTTGCAAATTGACAATCTGAAGCTCAAGTCTTTTTCTTTTTTCAGTCTTTTAAATTCGAGCTCATCTCCTCTATCGGGCAAATTTAAATTTGCTCGATAATTTAATGCAAGACGCAGAGAATTTAGAAGTAGGAGAAAATTTTACGGCCTCTGGTACAAGTGATGCCAGAGATTCAAGCCAACAATGGCAATTCACTGCCATATGGCAGCGAGGAAGAGCTGGGCCGCAAGCTCTTCAAGAAGTACGAGCTGGGGAAGCTCCTCGGCTATGGCGCCTTCGCGAAGGTGTACCACGCCCGGGAATTAAGCACCAGCCAGAGTGTGGCCATTAAGGCCATGGGCAAGCAGAGGATTCTCAGAGGGAACCTCACCTCACATGTCAAGAGGGAGATTTCTATATTGCGCCGGCTGCGTCATCCCCACATCGTGCGCCTTGATGAGGTTCTGGCCACCAAGAACAAAATCTATTTCGTTCTGGAATTTGCAAAGGGCGGTGAATTGTTTGCCAAAATCGCGAAAGGCCGCTTCAGCGAGGAACTCAGCCGCAAATACTTCCAGCAATTAATCTCCGCAGTGGATTACTGCCACTCCCGCGGCGTTTTCCACCGCGATTTGAAGCCGGAAAACCTGCTACTGGACGAGAATTGGGATCTCAAAATCACGGATTTCGGACTCTCAGCCGTGTCGGACGAGGTCCAACCCGACGGCCTCCTCCACACTCTCTGCGGAACCCCCGCCTACGTGGCGCCGGAAATCCTCGCAAAGAAGGGTTACGAAGGCGCAAAAGTCGATATCTGGTCATGTGGAATCATACTGTATGTATTAAATGCGGGTTACTTGCCATTTAACGACCTGAATTTGATGGCGATGTACAGGAAAATCTACAAAGGAATATTCCGATGCCCCAAATGGACGTCGCCGGAGCTAAAGCGGTTCTTAACCCGGATCCTAGACCCGAACCCGAGCACCCGGATTACCATTCATGAAATTCTCGATGACCCGTGGTTCCAAAAGGGGTACAAGGAGATTAAATACCCAATTGAGAATGAACTTGAATTAAAGAATTTTGGCCAAGGAGAAGAGAAGGGTTTCTTGAATGCCTTTGATATAATTTCATTTTCCTCCGGTTTCGATCTGTCCGGTTTGTTCAATAACAATGGGAATCGCATTGATGGCGAAAAGTTAATCTCGAAAGAGCCACCGGAGAGAATAATTGAGAAAATTGAGGCGGCTGCGAACGAGGAGGGACTGGTGGTGGCAAAGAAGGGATTTGGTGTAATGCTTCAGGGACAGAACGGGAATTTTACTCTAATGATTGAGATTAACCGGTTAACGGAGGAGCTGATGATGGTGGAGGTGAAAAGTAGTGGACTTGGTCCACTTGGATTTGATATATGGAAGGAGAAATTCAAGCCACTACTCGATTCTTTACCGGAGGCCCGACACATAGCCGGTAACTGAAAAAGTGATTGTCGCAGATCCACGTGGGGACATATAACAATTATGAATTTGTTTAATAATTGATCTCTTTTTGTAACGTTTCATGTCATATTCTGTATCTGTAAATTAATCGTAATTGAAAAGAAAATTTTAAAAAATTAGTTAAGCATAATAATTAATTTAAAAATACTACAGGTTGCTCAAATTTAACAAAGTTTCATTTTGATCACTTAACTATAGTCTGTTTAAAATTCAATTCAAACTTTCAATTCTATTTTAGCTTGCTTGCTAATAACCATTATGTTTTAATAATTCGTCCCTGTTTGATGAAAATTAAAACGGACTTTTACAAATTTTGATAAAAGTTTATAAAATATGTTGTTGAAAAATTATGGATCCCATATAATATGTGATTAAAATTAATTATTGACTTTTATTTAAATTAAACATATAAATTTTAATCGCTATCAAACAGGGATTTAAATTCATTTTCCTACTGTGAATTTCCTTACATGAATAACATGGACATTGAAATAGTTAATTAGTTTTTTAAACGTGCAATAATCATGTCTTTCAATTGGTATAAGTATTGTTTACGTCATACTCCTTCTGTCCCAATTATATAAGCTTATTTTATTTTTTACATGGATTAAGAAATCTTATTTAAAGTTATTGAAAAAGTATTTTTTGTCAATAATTTTTCTAGTTTATCCCTATTCAATTTTCAACAAGTAATAAATTATTGTTGAAATTAGTAAAGAATTTGAAAATTTGACTTCAAGAAGTAGGCAAATTATTGGGAAATGTGTGTATTTAGATGATTTCAAGAAGTAGGCAAATTAAATTGAGAAAATTAATTGTAACTAGGTAAATTAAATAAGAGTATATTAGTAAAGGAACAAAACATAATATTCTAAATTAGAAAACATGATTACATATTTGGGACAAGAAAAAAACCAAACCTATGTAATTGGGATGGACGAAGTACTTGATTGCACTGAAACTTCAATTTCAATGACACGACTTTCATGTTAAAAGCACAAGTTTGCATCGCTTGCCAGCATATTAATTAATGTCAAGAGGAGCCTATGTTATATATGCAATATTGATATTCGTTAATTGTTCGACTCTATAATTAGGCTCCATTTAGTACACATTAATGTAAAAATGAGAATGAAATATATAGTCGTTACGGGTCCCACACAATAAATAGAAAGTCAAATATGATGGTTTGATATGATGAATAACGACCATATTTTTCATTTTAATGAGTTAAAAATGAGAAACAAACGGGCTTAATATATTGAATAGTGTGAAAATAATTATAATTACTAAAAATAGATTAAAATATTCATTATTATGTCCAATAAATATTATACAGCACAGCTAATCCATAGTTGTTTACACACAAATTTTTGTCAACTAGCATGATTAGTTGTCATATGAATAATAATAGTTTAGAAAAGAAGAATATTCTCCTTTTAATAAGTGGCAAAAAAAACTTTGTGCTTATCACAAATTGGTAAGTACAGGTCATTATCAGATAATTGTGGACCATATTCAATTTGTCGGGCCCAATATCATAAATATTGTGGGTCCATTAATTATAGGTATATTGTTCCATCTCTTTCTTATCATCTTCCTTGGTTAACAATTTTTGATACCTTGTGGTGCATATAACAATGGCATTTATGGACCTTTGAAACGCGAAAGGGATGTACGAGAAGAGGTTAGAATCGATAAGAATGTATTAATTGAAAAATGGGTTATTGGTCAGGATGTGTAATCACTCAATAAGAACTTCTGTTGTTTGGTATTTGCCAGAATGTGACAAGTACGTGATGAAGATGGAAGTTTAAATAGAATTCTAAATTCTAAAGTGGATCCAAAATAGCTAGGTCATAAGGGGATTTATAAATGCCTTTTATCTAAAACTCTTTTTTGAAAAATGGGTTATTGGTCAGGATGTGTAATCACTCAATAAGAACTTCTGTTGTTTGGTATTTGCCAGAATGTGACAAGTACGTGATGAAGATGGAAGTTTAAATAGAATTCTAAATTCTAAAGTGGATCCAAAATAGCTAGGTCATAAGGGGATTTATAAATGCCTTTTATCTAAAACTCTCTTATTTTAAACATATATTGTGCTAACTTAATCTGTTGATATTCAATTTATAGATTTAACCAATTAAAAAAATCATCGTGCTCTACTAACTCGATCATTTGAAACTGAACAGTTTGTAGAAGATGCATATTCTTGTCAATAAGTCGCAGAATCTAGCTATTATGGATCAAAAACTCTCTCTTGAAATTTCTAGTGATAACAACTTAAATTCATAAATTGTAAGCGCAAAACATATCCTAAAACTTCACAAAATTGCTGCATAATGAAGTTGATGATGATACGATAATTTTGAAGAAAAACATCAAACAATCAGCAATCATAATAGAGAAAATTAGAATTGATACAAAACTAGTTGAAACGATATGTACTAGAAATTATTGGAAAGAAAATCGATTGAAATTGTGTTTGGGAAATTAAAAACTTGCTTGGTTAGAGAATTGAAATTTTGAATTTGAACGTATGAAGAGACAATTTTACTTTCCTTAATTCTCAAGAGAATTCAAGTTGCCAGTAATTTTGCATTTATGGTTTTCATCTATTGTATTTTCAAGTAATTTTTTCAATTCCAATCAAATAATAAAGTTGAGTATATCCCTAATCAAATAGCATAGCCCACAAATATGTAATCGACGAGTCGAATCTTGAATGGCAGCCATAATACCCAATCAATCAACCACAATCAAACCCATAAAATAGAGCACTAAGCCCACGACAACCTAACCTTATCCAAAACTCAATATACTAGCACCACAAGTGACACACAAACACCAAGGATGGTAATAGAACGAGTATGAGATGAATCAATCATTCTCGTCCCTCATTCGATCGAATATTTTTATTACACCATCTCACCCTCATACCCGATTAGAGCGGGACGGGACGGGACTGGACTGAAATTAATTTATTTATTTTTTATATCTTTAGTTGGCGAACATTATTATCTTCTTTTTTCAATTGTTTAAGAACAATTCATGTTCTCTTTTAAAATGATGATAGATATTTTCTTTTTGTTTGATAAAAAAATTTAAATTTGAAATTAATCTTAAATAGTACGAGGAAAATATTTTGCTTTAGGGTAACGACTCTCGCCCCTATCCCCACCCCGTTTACCTGCAACATTTGAGATAGCCTTGTTGGTATTGAATTGAACGATTTTTTTTGTCATTCCTAAACATCATCTAGTAATTAAACATCGCTAACATTGTTCTCTTCTAATAATGGTAACGTTACCCTTGCCCCGGTCCCCACCCCGCTTACCTGCAACATTCGAGACGGCCTTGCTAGTATCGAATTGAACGATTTTTTCTGTCATTCCTAAACATCATCGATTAATTAAAACTAACATTGTTCTCTTCTAATAATGGTAACAATTGAAGGGGGTAAGAGTTGAATAAACCAGAAAAATTTGACGGAACAAGAGGGTGTGTGGAAAAAACTTTGGCCGAACAAGCAGCACAAAATCATTCGCTGAATGATGAAAGCAATTCTCAATTCAAACCAAATCAAAGAAGTTATTATTCAATACACCAAATTATGACAAATTAAAATATTATCTAAAATCCCTGAAGTTATCAATTACACCAAACAATTTGTGGATGCAATTATTCAAGAATTCAAATTTAAAACCTTATCAAAAACTAGATTCATTGATTTGAACTTGACAAATCAAAAATAGAATAGTATTTCTAGAAACGGCTTATCAATCATATATGTAAACTTTTGACAAAATCACCGATGAATTATCTTATGACTTATAAAATAATTATCGAATGACGCAGATAGGTATTTTTCGAGTCTCCAAAAATGCAAGTAGAGAGATAAATAAGCAAAATCATTGTAATATTAAAAATAAATAAATAAAGTGAATTAAATCTAAAAATAAGTAAATTCAAACTAAATAAAAAAAAATGGACAGCAATGACAACAAAAAATTTGTTCGCTAAAACCCTGCAAAATATATGGTATCATGGATAAATAAGACAAAAAAATGAATAATCCTTTCACTATCGTTTCACGGGTATCTAACTTTGATTTAACTAAGATTAACATTTAGAAAAATTCTAAAAAGTGTAAAAGACACTAATTTTGAAAAGTAAAATTCTTAGCAAAAAGTTTAAGAGTGCGTTTAATTAGAAGCATGAAGTTTGTTTGAAAAAAATAAATTATTATAGGTAATTCAATCGTGTTGAACTTATTTGTATGAAAATTATTAACTAAATGTGTTTGATTGATTCAGTTTTCAACCTTAGAAATATTATTCTTTTCCATTTTTTAGCGGTGGGTATATATGAGAGAGAGAAAGATATTGAATTATCTGAAAAATAAAAATCACCTCTTCTTAAATAAAATATTTTCTTTATTTTTGAGGAAAATATGATCATTTAACCAAAAGTTGAAACATATTTTTCATGATTTTTTTTAATCAAACACCCTAAAAATAAGAATTTGAATGGAAAAATAACATTCTCATGAAAAATAAAGTCAATCAAACAAACTGTAGGTTATAAAAAATTCGGAATTCACCATCTTTATCCACTTTTCTCAATTTTCTGAATTTAACCAAAACATGCTTAGGTTAAAAATCAACGATCTTAAGTTATTTAAAAACTTTCTCTAGTAAAGTTAATAATATTTTCAAATAAGAAGATACAACATATAAAGTTTTTGGATATGAAAAAAAGGGCGAAAAAACAAAATAAAACCAAAAAAAAAAATCTTTCAATTTCAATAAAATTTGTAAAGCATAGAGAGGTATATGTCCATGTTTGGTTTAGATAAAAATCAGGTTTTTATAGATTTTAATAAAAGTTGATGAAAAAAAGTTGTGGATCACATGAAATTTGTGATTAAAATTAATTGTTGATTTTGACTAAGATTTTAACACACTTTTTCAGTGGAACTTGATATTCGGGCTTCAAAAATTTTCATTACTTAAACACTAACGTCACCTCATGCATGTAAATTTGGCTTGTTGGCTCAGACGATTTGTAGCTCAGCTGAAAAAAGTTCGAGCCGACTCGAATCGCGGCTTGTTTCAATCAAAGCCTCATTTTCAAGCAACAATTGGAGCTAGAGCCGGCTCGGGTGGCAGGCCATCTTAGCTTGTGACAGTAGTTACCAGCAAAAGCAGGTGCAAACAAGATGCTACATGCAAAAGCAGGCTAGGCAAGCAGTTTTATGTTGCCTACAGCTAGCAAGCAGACAGCCACAGCTGTGGCTGCTTGCTTCCGACTTGTCATATATATTTTTTTCAAATTTCCCGACATTAAAAAAATTGAGTCGGTTCGGTCCGATTCGAAAGCTCGAGCTAAGTCTTAATTTTTGACCTAGCTTTGACTAGATTCAGTTCGGGCTAAAATCCTAAGCCGTTATATGGCCTTCGGCTCGACTCGTTTATATCACTAGAATTACACTTGTCATTTGACAGTTCAATTAAACAAAAGAGATAATCTATGGCTCTTCTATCACAAGAATTAGCTCACTTGTATCAACTCATGGTGAGATGTTGGGAATTCCAACATGTGTTTCCAAATACCTAGTGATGACTGATGATGCTCCTGAAGAACAATCTGATCTTCATCCAATGAGAAAGAGCCAAATCGACTACCGCCCTCAGGAAAACACTAATCAAGAAACCGAAAAATAACCAAGTATCTGACCTCAATTTAGGCCCGTTCATGATAAAGTTATCAACTGTTTGAGGCTAAGATTACGGATGACCAAATCGAAGCAGCTGGAACTATTGAAGAGAAACCATCATATCATTTAAAGAAGCAAAATAATAATAATTACAGTTGAGGCTAAGATTACGGATGACCAAATCGAAGCAGCTGGAACTATTGAAGAGAAACCATCGTATCATTTAAAGAAGCAAAATAATAATAATAATAATAATAATAATAATAATAATAATAATAAAGGAGCACAAAATGAGCCTTATCCTGACCCCTTTCTTCAAAGAATCTTGCGAAAAAATGAATTGAACGAACGACACTAGTTTTCTTGTATCAAAAAGACTGAAAGAATCCAATGCCAAAACAAGTTTGTATAGGGGTTTTCTTTCACGCAGCCAAGGACTAATAGAGGCAACAAGGAAGAAGATAAACTTGATATGGAAAGTGTTGATGTTCTTAGTTCTTACAATATTGATTTTAAAAGTTGGCTACCATATGTTGACCATGAAGAGGTGGTCTAGCATGCCAAAAATGGTTGCTCTTATAAGCCAGTGGAAGAATCTAGGGTAAGTGTTATGAGTTTAGTGTAAGATAATGACAATAATGAAATAAACAAGAATATCAAGATTTATGTGGAAATCTAATATGTGAAAAAAATCACAGGTAGAGAAGAAAAAATTTACTATAATCAATAGTAATTGTGTTTACAACAAGATCGCAATGCTCTCAATTAAGATCTAAAGCTCTGAAGATGTTGTATGAATGTTATGAGAACAATACAAGTTCTAGCCTATATATATGAACCTTAGAAATCAAGTTGTAGATAAATAAGAGTCTAAAAAACGTGTTAAAATATAAAAGGGGCCTGGGTTGGATAACCTTAATGCGCAAGCGATAGGCGGGCGACAAGTCTTTAGAGAAAATATACAGGATTTGCTCGAGCGGGCAAATAGCAGCAGGCTAGTGAAAATGTGGCTACTTTTATTCTCAGTCCATAATTTTGATCTCTTTAATGCAACTTCAATCAAAACTTCAATACCCACCAGAATTTGGGTTAAACCATAACAAATCTCCACCTTGAATCAAATTCCAATACAGGAAATTCCAAAAAAATCTCCAAAGTAAATACCACTCATCATCTTCCAAATAAGCTTCAATGGACTAAATCAATGACAAACTCCAACTAAGTCCAAGTAATGGTCAAACTGAGCAATAAAAAGTGGTTTTGTCATCATGTAGATAGTATTATCCTTGGTATCAATCTTGCTCACTTCACACACAAAATGATACATCACATCAATGTGCTTAGTCCTCTCATGAAACATCTAATCCTTACTGTAAAAAAATAAAATAAATAACACTCTAACTATCACAATATACTGTAGAAATCTGCAAGTCTTCACTTATTTCACCAATCAATCCCCTCAACCACATAGTCTCCTTACATGCCTTTGTAATGGCTATGTACTCTATCGCTACTTCTGCTGTAAACAAAGTTACTGTATTTTGTAAAATAACTTTCCAGCTGATTGCACAACCTTCAAGGGTAAACACATACTCTGTAAGTGATATCAAGACCCCTTACATAATATAAATCCAATGATTCCATCTGTATTTCTACCAAAATGCAAGCAGGCAATATTAGAGCCCTTCAAGTAGCTGAATATCATTGCATTGCTTTCCAATCTTCAATATCAGGATTTGTTATATATCTAATAATTGCACTAACTATATGTGTCAAATTTGGTCTTTACAAACCATAGTGTACATAAGCAAACCATATGTACTGGAATAATGAACCTGCGACATATAATTAATGTTTTTATCCGATTGAGGATACAATCCAGATGATAGTTTGAAGTAGGCAACCAAGAGAGCACCGACAGCTTTATCATTACGCATATTGAACCTCTGAAGTATATTCTCAATGTACCCTTCTAACTCAAGTACAATCTGCTTGCCTTTCTATCTCTCTAAATTTTCATACCAAGAATTTTATTTATTGCACCCAAATTTTTCATCTGAAACTCCTTACTAAGTTGAGATTCCACATTTCTAACATCTACTTTATCCTTAGCTGTTATGAACATATCATCAACATATAATAACAAGTATGTGATTGATCCACCTTCTTTTCTAAAGTATGTACAACTATCATAATTACTTCTAATGAAACTATGAGTAGTCATGAATGAATCGAACATTTTATACCAGTGCCTCGGTGACTGCTTCAGTTTATACAAAAATTTCTTCAACAAGTACATATAGTTTTCCTTTCTAGAAACTATCAAATCTTCTGGTTGTTGCATGTAAATGTTCTCCTCAAGTTCTCCATGCAAGAACGTTATCTTGACATTCATCTGCTTAAACTCCAAATCATTCTTTGCTACTATCCCAAATAAAATTCGAATTGAACTATACTTTAAAATTAGTGAAAACACATCTGTGAAGTCAACACATGGAATCTGACTGTAACCCTTTACTACAAATTTGGTCATATGCCTAGTATCTTCAATTCCTAATGTCCATTTTCTTCTTTTTGATCACGTACTTGCAGCAAACAACCCTTTCATTCTTAGGTAATTACACCAAGTCCCAAGTACCCTTTTTGTTCAATGACCCAATTTCCTTATGTATAACAATCAATCATCTATTAGAATTACTACAATTGACTGCCTCTGAATATGTAGCAAGCTCCTCATTTGAATCAATATCTGCAGACATACTCAAAGCATAAGCTACCAAATATGCTTTTCCATACTTCTATGGAGGTGTAATCTGCCTTCGAGCTCTTTCGTTATATTATTGAATACTGTGGTGTTGATGATTGTGTAGGCAAAGTATTACTATTTGTCAACTCTGGACTAGATTGATCTGTAGTAAACTATTTTGAAATCTCTTATTGTTTACCTAGACTAATTTTCAACTCTACTTAAGTTGAATGATTCCGTTCCTCAGTTTTATCAGAATTCCCACGTGATGAACCATGAACCATAGCAAGTATATCAACTACTAAATCTTTTCTAACCACCTCATTTCTTGTCTCAGATCACCACAATTTATACTCCTTCATACCTAATTTATATCCAAGAAAGATACACTTTCTAGACCTAGGCTCCACATTATCCACATGAGCGTAAGCAAGACACCAAAATATTTTTAAATCAGACTAACAAGAAGATTTACCAAACCATACCTTTTCTGGTATTTTTTCTCAATGACAACTAAAGGTCAACGATTAATCAAAAAAGAAGATGTAGTAGTAGCTTCAGTCCAAAATGTCTTAAGCAATCCAGAATCTGAAAGCATACAACGAACATTTTCCATCAAAGTTCTATTCATCCATTCTACCACACCATTCTGTTGAAGAGTTCTAACCAGAATCTCGAAACAAGATGTAATAGCAGCTTTAGTCCAAAATGTCTTAAGCAATCCAGAATCTGAAAGCATACAAAAAACATTTTCCATCAAAGTTCTATTAATCCGTTCTGTCACACTATTCTGTTGAGGAGTTCTAGGTATTTCAAGTGTCTCAAGATGTCTTTAGCTTTGCAGAAGTTATTGAATTCATTTGAACAAAACTCCAACCCATTATCTGTACATAGACGTTTCACCTATTTTTCAGTCTGTTTTTCTGTCAATATTTTTCACTTCGCGTTGTGGCTTCATTTAGTGAATTTGACTCTTTTTAATTTTTCAAAGTCATAATGATCACAAAATTTCATGTTACTGGTCTTTTGTTAATCAAGAAGTCCACTCCTACTCAATTCTGTTATAACCGTCTCTCTCATATCCTCAAGTTGCATATGCCAAAGTTTAGTAACTTCATCATCCATCGACAAAGAAGTGGAAACTGCGGCATTTCCTGAAACTATGAAGCCCTACAAAATGTACAACCGTGTAGAGTTTTGATGTCCCCTCATGACAATAAGATGCCCCGACTCACCTTCAAAACTCCACATTCACCAATGTTTTTATGGCCCTATATAAGATTTAGCTCTCAGTTCTGGAATGTGCATTCATCTATAAAATATAACCATCGAACATTATGATTCTGACTATACCAATACCGATAATTTTGCAAGGCTTGTTGTTTCACATAATCACGGCACCTTTCAAAACTCCTTCATATGTTGTAAACCAGTCCTTGTTGGGACATATATGGAAAATACATGCCAAGTCAAGAATCTATTCCTCATAAGGTTTGAAACCTATGTTAGAAATTACAAAAAGCTCTTCTCTACTTTGCCCATAAATTCCACAACATCAGTCTCCATTGTGTTAACATGTCTTTTTCCTTTATTAGGAGCGCCAATAGCTTTATTTCTATTTTTCAATGAATAGTAATCAGCTCTTATATGCCCATTCTTCTTACAATAATGACATACTTTCTCTGTATGTCTAGATTTTGATCTACCCCTCATCTTGACTCCCAGATTCTCTAACAAGATGCCTCATCTTCTTCTTAGATAGTAAAGCATTATAAGCCTCTTCCACATTGAGAGTATCCCAATTATAGAGAATAATATCTTTAAAAGTAACATATGATGGTGGCAACGTACACAACATCATCAAAGCCAAGTTCTTCTCGTCATACTTAACTTTCAATATCTCCAAATTGGCTACGATTTGAACATAGTTAAGTGATCATCTAATGCTGCACCTTCAAACATTCGGTGAGAATACAAGCGTCGTTTCAATTGTAACTTGCTAGTCAAATTCTTTCTCATACAATGTTGTTCTAACTTTAACCACAATGTAGCGGCATTTTTCTCCTTCATATCCTGAAGAATTTGATTTGATAGATTTAGGTGCATTTGGGATTGGACGTTTCCATCCCTACTCTGTTTCTCATTCTGCGTCCAAGTTGAAGGCATCTTATCAAAGCCAAGCAAGGCTTCCTTCAAGTCCATCTACGTGAGAAGTGCTCACATCTTCATTTGCCATATAGTAAATCTCGTGTTTCGATCTATGGTTGGCATGTGATAGCTTTGCCGCTCGAGCGCTAGGCAAGCGACAAGCAAACAACAAGTCTCTGTAGAAACTATACATGAATCATTGGAGAAGCAGGCTAGCGAAAATGAAACAACTTTTCTTTTCGATCCATAATTTTGACCTCTTTAAAACCAGTTCAATCAAAACTCCAATACCCACTCGAATTTGGATCAAACTATAGCTGTAAGCAAACAGATTGGAGAAAGGTAGTTTGGTTCAAGTTTGGGGCTATCAGTGAAATTCTGAATTATGTTTTGCTGTTAATTGTATCAAGAAACTGCAAGGGAATTTTATTCCTGATGATAATGCAACCAGCATTAGCACTTTTGATGGCAAAGGCAGTGGAAGTAGTGGCAGCAATAGAGTGGAAGTGGTGGTGCCAGTAATGTCGGTCCCACCACATTTACCAGGCATAGAAGACAATGTATAGGCACCACTGATTTTCTTTTGAAGTTTCTCTTGAAACATGCATGAAGGCTGCAACTGCTGTTTTATTTTGATTTCTTTTTCTCTGCGCATAACCCTACAGTATTTGATAATTGATAGTAATAACAATACTTTTGAATTTATACAACAGTAGCTGTATTTTACAGATAATGATACGTACCATACCTCGTATCCATTGTTTATAGCTGCTAAAAGATGATTTTGATATCTAAATATAATTCGCTACAACTTTCCTCTATCTAATGCTAGTGTCGGCCTTCTAATCCCAATTTCAACTCTTAGCCCAACTAGAATTTAAAAAAAAGAAGAAGAAGGGGGATTGTAACAAACAGATGCCCACAAGGCTTAGCAAACTGAATAAAGAAAAATTATACAGAAATGGACTAACCGAAACAAGTCATTAGTACTCAAAATAAGCATCAGAAACACCAATTTTCCAGAAATTAGACTGTATGTAAGAAGACTAGTTAAAATCAGGCCCGAAATATGTTCTCTTCATTATCAATTTGGATGCGTGACAACATCCAGTTGTGTAACTAGTGATGGCCGTACCTCTGGTTGTTCTTGTTGCTGCAGGGGCTGTGAGTGATCACCTTGCCATGTCCAAACAATGTCCTTTAATGATGGCCTTATGTCCTGCTTCATCATCTTCTGATATTCCAGTGTGTCTCCATTGGATTTCTTCATCTCGACTAAATAAAAACTTGGAGTAACCTCAAAGATTTCTGCATCTATAGACAAAACTCCCTTCCTGCCTTCCTTTGATCCTTCAAATTTTAACAATCCTCCATCCTTCTTCGATGCTTTCAGATTTAGACGCTTTGCTACTTGCTCTAATTTGGAGACGATGGTCTTGGAAGGTTGCTTAGATGTAAAACGGGCTTCTTTCTTTTGATCATTTTCCTCGAACAAGCTGGACAAGTCAAAACCGGGTGAAAGGGAGATGATATCGAAGGCATTCAAGTTTGTATGCGTTGCAAAATCTAGTTTCACACCTGTTGTGCTCTTGTTCTCCACAAAACTGAACATTGTTTCAGCATCAACTACTGCTTTTTTTACATCCATGTCTTGAATCAGAGAATCAGCACTACTTTTCGTGACTTTGGATGGGAAACCCTTACGAAACCAAAAATTTTCTATGATTTTGGATATGAAAATCCTGGTGTTTGGATTTGGATCCAGTATTTTTGAAATCAGCCTGCGAACATCAGGAGGAATCCAGTTAGGATATTTGAACTCTGCCTTGCTGATTTTTCTATACATCTCCATCAGATTTGAATCATGGAACGGGAGATATCCAGCTAATAGAACATATAAGATCACACCACATGACCAGATATCAGCTTTGGCACCATCATAGCCCCTCCTGTTGATCACTTCGGGAGAAACATAGGCAGGTGTCCCACATGTTGTGTGAAGTAAACCGTCCTGCCGCTTGGATTCCGCAAGAGCACTCAATCCAAAATCTGAGACTTTTAGGTTTCCATTTTCATCCAAAAGCAGGTTCTCAGGTTTAAGATCCCTGTGATAAACACCTCTACTATGGCAGAAATCAACTGCACTTATCAGCTGTTGAAAATATTTCCTTACAACATCTTCTTTCAGCTTCCCTTTGGCCACCTTGTTAAACAGCTCACCACCTTTTATATATTCCATGACAAAATATATCTTAGTTTTGGTGGCCATAACCTCATAAAGCTGAACAATATTTGGGTGCCTAACAAGTCTCATTACAGAGATTTCTCGTTTGATTTGATCAATCATCCCAGCCTTCAAGATCTTCTCCTTGTCAATTATCTTAATGGCCACATTCATGCCAGTCTTGAGATTTCTTGCATGGTGAACCTTGGCAAAGGTGCCTTGTCCAAGCAATTTCCCCAATTCAAACCTTTGCATTAACACACTTCCTTTATTTTCCATCTCTAAATCTACCATAACAGGTAAGAGCTAATTTTCTATTGCCCCCCACAAACAGTTTTATAGATATTTATGTCGAGAAATTAATACTCAGGAATGAAGTAACTCAACCATCTTCACAGAGGTCATGATACGAAACAATTTGTCCTCTAAAATACTTACCTACACTAGGTACTTGACTGAAAAAATGGATAGGGTTGTACGTTATCTGTCCTATCTTATCAAGGATAATATGGGGAAGCTCGTATGGAGCTTCAACCCCATCAACCTTAGAGAACGACTGTCTGTCCAGCAAGCACATTTTTCGGCATTCCCTGCAATTTCTTTCAAAGGAACCATCTTCACAGAGGTCATGATACGAAACAATTTGTCCTCTAAAATACTTACCTACACTAGGTACTTGACTGAAAAAATGGATAGGGTTGTACGTTATCTGTCCTATCTTATCAAGGATAATATGGGGAAGCTCGTATGGAGCTTCAACCCCATCAACCTTAGAGAACGACTGTCTGTCCAGCAAGCACATTTTTCGGCATTCCCTGCAATTTCTTTCAAAGAAAATACAGAAGAAGATGAGCAAGTAAAAGATTTTTTCCTCTGGAACACCTATCAAGTGAAGAAAAAGGTATGAATTCCAAATTCTTCACCGCCAAATGGATTAGATGTCCACCTGCAGATATTAGAAACAAGATATATGAATATCAAAATATTAATAACAAAAAGAAAGAATTCTTTACAGATTCCTATAAGCAGGATCACAGTAAAATATATGTCCACAGCATATAAATTTAATGCACATAGAAATATGGCAGTTAGAAGCATATTCGTTGTACCCATTCTCACCTTGAAACAATACAATTTAGCCCCTATTTGAGAATATTTTTTGGGGAAATGTATTTTAGAATAGTGATTTTCTAAGAATGTGTGGTTAAAAGATAGAGAAAAATTTTTGATTTACGTAAAAAATGAGTTTTGAATAAATGAATTTTGGAAAAAAAAGGGGGGGGGGGGGGGGGTAAAAAACCGTGTAGAGTTTTGATGTCCCCTCATGACAATAAGATGCCCCGACTCACCTTCAAAACTCCACATTCACCAAAGTTTTTATGGCCCTATATAAGATTTAGCTCTCAGTTTTGGAATGTGCATTCATCTATAAAATATAACCATCGAACATTATGATTCTGACTATACCAATACCGATAATTTTGCAAGGCTTGTTGTTTCACATAATCACGGCACCTTTCAAAACTCCTTCATATGTTGTAAACCAGTCCTTGTTGGGACATATATGGAAAATACATGCCAAGTCAAGAATCTATTCCTCATAAGGTTTGAAACCTATGTTAGAAATTACAAAAAGCTCTTCTCTACTTTGCCCATAAATTCCACAACATCAGTCTCCATTGTGTTAACATGTCTTTTTCCTTTATTAGGAGCGCCAATAGCTTTATTTCTATTTTTCAATGAATAGTAATCAGCTCTTATATGCCCATTCTTCTTACAATAATGACATACTTTCTCTGTATGTCTAGATTTTGATCTACCCCTCATCTTGACTCCCAGATTCTCTAACAAGATGCCTCATCTTCTTCTTAGATAGTAAAGCATTATAAGCCTCTTCCACATTGAGAGTATCCCAATTATAGAGAATAATATCTTTAAAAGTAACATATGATGGTGGCAACGTACACAACATCATCAAAGCCAAGTTCTTCTCGTCATACTTAACTTCCAATATCTCCAAATTGGCTACGATTTGAACATAGTTAAGTGATCATCTAATGCTGCACCTTCAAACATTCGGTGAGAATACAAGCGTCGTTTCAATTGTAACTTGCTAGTCAAATTCTTTCTCATACAATGTTGTTCTAACTTTAACCACAATGTAGCGGCATTTTTCTCCTTCATATCCTGAAGAATTTGATTTGATAGATTTAGGTGCATTTGGGATTGGACGTTTCCATCCCTACTCTGTTTCTCATTCTGCGTCCAAGTTGAAGGCATCTTATCAAAGCCAAGCAAGGCTTCCTTCAAGTCCATCTACGTGAGAAGTGCTCACATCTTCATTTGCCATATAGTAAATCTCGTGTTTCGATCTATGGTTGGCATGTGATAGCTTTGCCGCTCGAGCGCTAGGCAAGCGACAAGCAAACAACAAGTCTCTGTAGAAACTATACATGAATCATTGGAGAAGCAGGCTAGCGAAAATGAAACAACTTTTCTTTTCGATCCATAATTTTGACCTCTTTAAAACCAGTTCAATCAAAACTCCAATACCCACTCGAATTTGGATCAAACTATAGCTGTAAGCAAACAGATTGGAGAAAGGTAGTTTGGTTCAAGTTTGGGGCTATCAGTGAAATTCTGAATTATGTTTTGCTGTTAATTGTATCAAGAAACTGTAAGGGAATTTTATTCCTGATGATAATGCAACCAGCAATAGCACTTTTGATGGCAAAGGCAGTGGAAGTAGTGGCAGCAATAGAGTGGAAGTGGTGGTGCCGGTAATGTCGGTCCCACCACATTTACCAGGCATAGAAGACAATGTATAGGCACCACTGATTTTCTTTTGAAGTTTCTCTTGAAACATGCATGAAGGCTGCAACTGCTGTTTTATTTTGATTTCTTTTTCTCTGCGCATAACCCTACAGTATTTGATAATTGATAGTAATAACAATACTTTTGAATTTATACAACAGTAGCTGTATTTTACAGATAATGATACGTACCATACCTCGTATCCATTGTTTATAGCTGCTAAAAGATGATTTTGATATCTAAATATAATTCGCTACAACTTTCCTCTATCTAATGCTAGTGTCGGCCTTCTAATCCCAATTTCAACTCTTAGCCCAACTAGAATTTAAAAAAAAGAAGAAGAAGGGGGATTGTAACAAACAGATGCCCACAAGGCTTAGCAAACTGAAAAAAGAAAAATTATACAGAAATGGACTAACCGAAACAAGTCATTTAGTACTCAAAATAAGCATCAGAAACACCAATTTTCCAGAAATTAGACTGTATGTAAGAAGACTAGTTAAAATCAGGCCCGAAATATGTTCTCTTCATTATCAATTTGGATGCGTGACAACATCCAGTTGTGTAACTAGTGATGGCCGTACCTCTGGTTGTTCTTGTTGCTGCAGGGGCTGTGAGTGATCACCTTGCCATGTCCAAACAATGTCCTTTAATGATGGCCTTATGTCCTGCTTCATCATCTTCTGATATTCCAGTGTGTCTCCATTGGATTTCTTCATCTCGACTAAATAAAAACTTGGAGTAACCTCAAAGATTTCTGCATCTATAGACAAAACTCCCTTCCTGCCTTCCTTTGATCCTTCAAATTTTAACAATCCTCCATCCTTCTTCGATGCTTTCAGATTTAGACGCTTTGCTACTTGCTCTAATTTGGAGACGATGGTCTTGGAAGGTTGCTTAGATGTAAAACGGGCTTCTTTCTTTTGATCATTTTCCTCGAACAAGCTGGACAAGTCAAAACCGGGTGAAAGGGAGATGATATCGAAGGCATTCAAGTTTGTATGCGTTGCAAAATCTAGTTTCACACCTGTTGTGCTCTTGTTCTCCACAAAACTGAACATTGTTTCAGCATCAACTACTGCTTTTTTTACATCCATGTCTTGAATCAGAGAATCAGCACTACTTTTCGTGACTTTGGATGGGAAACCCTTACGAAACCAAAAATTTTCTATGATTTTGGATATGGAAATCCTGGTGTTTGGATTTGGATCCAGTATTTTTGAAATCAGCCTGCGAACATCAGGAGGAATCCAGTTAGGATATTTGAACTCTGCCTTGCTGATTTTTCTATACATCTCCATCAGATTTGAATCATGGAACGGGAGATATCCAGCTAATAGAACATATAAGATCACACCACATGACCAGATATCAGCTTTGGCACCATCATAGCCCCTCCTGTTGATCACTTCGGGAGAAACATAGGCAGGTGTCCCACATGTTGTGTGAAGTAAACCGTCCTGCCGCTTGGATTCCGCAAGAGCACTCAATCCAAAATCTGAGACTTTTAGGTTTCCATTTTCATCCAAAAGCAGGTTCTCAGGTTTAAGATCCCTGTGATAAACACCTCTACTATGGCAGAAATCAACTGTACTTATCAGCTGTTGAAAATATTTCCTTACAACATCTTCTTTCAGCTTCCCTTTGGCCACCTTGTTAAACAGCTCACCACCTTTTATATATTCCATGACAAAATATATCTTAGTTTTGGTGGCCATAACCTCATAAAGCTGAACAATATTTGGGTGCCTAACAAGTCTCATTACAGAGATTTCTCGTTTGATTTGATCAATCATCCCAGCCTTCAAGATCTTCTCCTTGTCAATTATCTTAATGGCCACATTCATGCCAGTCTTGAGATTTCTTGCATGGTGAACCTTGGCAAAGGTGCCTTGTCCAAGCAATTTCCCCAATTCAAACCTTTGCATTAACACACTTCCTTTATTTTCCATCTCTAAATCTACCATAACAGGTAAGAGCTAATTTTCTATTGCCCCCCACAAACAGTTTTATAGATATTTATGTCGAGAAATTAATACTCAGGAATGAAGTAACTCAACCATCTTCACAGAGGTCATGATACGAAACAATTTGTCCTCTAAAATACTTACCTACACTAGGTACTTGACTGAAAAAATGGATAGGGTTGTACGTTATCTGTCCTATCTTATCAAGGATAATATGGGGAAGCTCGTATGGAGCTTCAACCCCATCAACCTTAGAGAACGACTGTCTGTCCAGCAAGCACATTTTTCGGCATTCCCTGCAATTTCTTTCAAAGGAGGAGAAAATACTGAAGAAGATGAGCAAGTAAAAGATTTTTTCCTCTGGAACACCTATCAAGTGAAGAAAAAGGTATGAATTCCAAATTCTTCACCGCCAAATGGATTAGATGTCCACCTGCAGATATTAGAAACAAGATATATGAATATCAAAATATTAATAACAAAAAGAAAGAATTCTTTACAGATTCCTATAAGCAGGATCACAGTAAAATATATGTCCACAGCATATAAATTTAATGCACATAGAAATATGGCAGTTAGAAGCATATTCGTTGTACCCATTCTCACCTTGAAACAATACAATTTAGCCCCTATTTGAGAATATTTTTTGGGGAAATGTATTTTAGAATAGTGATTTTCTAAGAATGTGTGGTTAAAAGATAGAGAAAAATTTTTGATTTACGTAAAAAATGAGTTTTGAATAAATGAATTTTGGAAAAAAAAGGGGGGGGGGGGGGGGGGTTCAAACAGGGGCTCAATGGAACTAAAACCTTATAATCAATGATCCTGTAATATCTCTATGCAAGCTAAAAAAAAGTCCCATGAGCAAATGATGGCGGCACCATACAACCGTGCTAACATTTGGAACTAAAATAAAGAATCTCACATGCTCAAATCCTACTAAGTTAAATTTTTTAAAATTATATCTAATCAGAATTGAAAAATAATATTCGTCAAACATAAATAAGAAACTCAACAGAGAAATCCGGGCTGGAAGGCCATTTCCAACTACCAGAACTTGCACTATTTTGCACCAAATTTTGCGTCAAACTAAAATTCATCTTCAACCATTACACCAAAACTTACATTAAATGAACAATGTTTAACCTTTTCTTCTCTTCTTTTATTCTTAATAATTTATTTATTAATTTGAAATATTATTTATTTATTTACTCTATAAATACATAAATTACTAAATAAATAATTACATCAAATTGAGGAAAATATTAAATTCATTAATAAATATAAAAAACATATTACAATTAGGAAAAACACTACAAAAATAAAAATATTAAATCATGCCATTAAAAAATAGTGCATTGCATTTCAAGTTTGGATATTATGATATTAGAAGTCAAAATTCTGGAAAAAAAAAGAAAAAGAAACTAGCGAGGAAAGACATTAGAATTACGAAATCCAAGAAATTGGAAATGACAGAATATTGTGAGGAGAATAAAATTTTGTTGAAAAATTTGAGTTCAATAACAAATTCAAACCTACGTTTGTTCTTTCAAAACAAACAAGTAAGAATTTTACAAAAAAAAAGAGCTCAACAACAAGATAAAGGATCTGAAAATTCATCTATTTTGTTTGGAAATTATTTTGAGGATATTAGGGGATCCAAAAGCAATCTTCCAGATTACTAAACTATGCAGTTGTTTTTATGTATCGTTTTCCTTAAATAAAATTAGATTGATGTATATATGTCGTTGTTATAATACATTTCGTGTAAACTTTAAATAATCGTGTTTGTTATAATTTATTTTAATTTTTTTGTATTCTTATTTTACTTAATTCATTAATTCTTATTTTTTACATTTAAAATTTATTTTAAATGCAAATAATAATAATAATTTATCGTATTAAAAATATATATAACACAAATGACACATACTTTTAATCAATTTATTAGGAAAATGAAAATAAAAGGTAAAATAGACTTTGGACCATTTGGTGCAAATTGAATAATGCTGCACGCAAATGGTGCGAAGTTTGGTATTGCATTAGAGTAGTTTTGGACCATTTTTTGGCGCAATTTGGTGTTTTGATGTCTCCATTGGAGATGGACCTAAGGACATCTCCAATGGATGCATCAAAACACCAAATTTGGTGCAAAAGCTCTCTAATATGGCATCAAAATTTGCACCATTTTGGTGCAAAATGGTACAAAATGAATAATATTGCACTATATTTGGTGCAACACTATTCAATTTACACCATTTCGTACCAAATAGTGCAAAGTCATATTTGTCAATTTTTTTTTTCCATTTGCCAAAGTAATTGATGGAGGCTATTTGTGTCATTTGTGTTATATATTTTTAATACAATTATTATAATTATTAATTTTATTATTATGTGCATTCAAAATAAATTGTAAATGTAAAAAATCATAAATAATGAATTAATTAAAGTAAGAATAAAAAAACTAAAATATAACAAACACAATTATTTAAAGATAACATGAAATATATTACAACAACAACATACATACATTAATCTAGGATAAAGAGGCTCACATTGCACTTATGAATTTAACATTTTTGTTAATTTAACATAATTATTTATTTAATAATTTTTTTATTTGTAAAATAAATAAATAAATAATTTTTCAAATAAATAAATTATTTAGAATAAAAAAAGAGAAGGAAATGATTAAATACTATTCATTTACTGTAAGTTTTAATATAATGATTGGAAATGATTTTTAATTTGATGCAAAATGATGTAAATTTTGATGTAGAGTTAGATATGGCGTAACAGCATTAGAATGAAAAGAAACTGAGAAACTTACTTCGATAAAAATATATCAAAGAATTTGAATTCAACAAAAAGCGTGAACTTTATTAAAACTTCAATAATTATTTGAAAATGTACCAAAATATTAGGGCTAGGGCGGGGTCATTCTTGAAACAATTCCATCTTGATCTAAAAACATTCAGTTTTGTAACTGAGAAAGCCAGCTCGCATCAATCTTTTAATGGATTAACCCCTCGAAATTGAAACATCATAGATCTTAACAGAAAAATGATTAAGAATTCTTCTTGTCTAAAACCTCCCAGAATCGAACAGCATAGATTTTGCCTTAAACAGCGATTAAATTGCATAAACAGATGCAGGGAAACCAAAAGAATGACATAAATTCACAGCGAACAAATAAAAAATTTCCAACAATATAGTTATACATGTTTCGAGATTATGCTACATATATACATAATCTAAATAGAAATTGAAGCTGAATCTCCGTACCTTGAAATTATCGAGCTTGTAACTGCAAAATTAGATTTTATATGTATGTATAGTGTGTGTATAGATCTCTGTCTCAGTTTGAGGCAAAGCAGAGATGAGCATTAGGACTTTTATACAATTTTCATGTCGACGGCTATTTTGAATTAATTGTTCCAATGGTCACTGAACTTATGTCCATATTTTTTTTTGGTCACCAAACTTTAAATATCGAGTTTTGATCATTGAACTTAGATTTATGTTTTCGATTGCTTATTAAAATTTAAAATGTTGAGTTTTGACTACTGAACTTTGAAAAATATTGTGCGTTATTCATTAGCATAAATGTTGAATTTTGAAAAATGTCGAATTTATGGTGAGTAATATATAACATTTTTCAAAATTTAGTAGTCAAAACTCAACATTTTAAACTTCAATCAGTGAACAATCAAAGACATGAATCTAAATCCAATGACTAAAACTCGACATTTTAAATTACAGTGATCTATCAAAGACATGGATCTAAATTCACTAACCATTAGAATAATTAACTCGATTATTTTATTGAAATGCCTGCCACCTGTATTATATTAGGTAATTGTCTATCATTTATATTTGGGAAAACAGAATTTTACTATCAAAATAATTTTTAAGAAACTTAACAACTGAGGGAGATACTATCACGACCAAATTGTTAGAATTGATTAATTAATATCCATACTTTTGTTAATTTAACTTATTCGTTTTCATGTATAGTTGGATGTTCAGTTTTAATTTTTTTAATTTTATTTTCGAATGTTTGCTTGATATAGATTTTTAACATTTAAAGTAGATAAAATTTGATGGATCTAATAAAATGTGTAGCTTAAAATGAAATTTGATTAATTAATAGCTTTTTAAAAGTGCCTATCGATTTTGCCGCTAATGGATTGCTTTGCTGTCAAGCATCATTACAAAAATTTTGAATTGGAAAATAATTTTCCGCCCATGTTTGAATCTTCTTATAAATTATATTTTATTTTTCTCTTTTCTATTTTTAACCACACAATTTTTTATAAAATAATATTATACGTAAATCTAAAACTTTTCTTTCTTTTGTAACTACTCTTTTTCAAAAAGAGTAGAACATACTATTCTACTCATTTTCATTTTAAAAAAACGGGGCTCAATTTCCACCTAGAAATTAATATAATTTCCAGTAAAGAATTGTTGGGATTTAAGTTTGAACCTTTACCAAAAATTTCGAAAAAGTTAAAAATAAACGCGTAACGCGTTTGATCTCAATTATTGCTTCTTCCTTTTTCCCAAGTTTGATGAGTGGTTAATTTTCACCTTAGAGAATATAAACTTCAAATACTCTTTTTTATCTTTCTTGTTTGACAACGTATTAATTTCTAACATAGGGTCTATTTGGGCCCGATTTTTTCATCCAAAAAATTGATTTTTTGACCGTTATTTCACTATTCCAACCGTCATATTTGTCTTCTTCTCTCACAGGTGAACCTCACTTTTCTCCTAACGGTCAAAAAATCAATTCTCAAAATCACTCTCAAACATGCTCTAATACTAATAACAAGAATTTAGGTTATCTTTCTTCTTCGACAATGTTCCGTATTCTATAATCTTCTTGACCCAAACATGTTTCTATTGTTTTTCTTTTCTTTTTTTTAATATATGACATAAATATTTATTTGTTATTCTGAAATTCAAATATGATTTTATTTATTTTTTATGGAAGTGTTTAATTTGGACCCGCCAGGTCGGTGTTGTGTCCCTTGTTAATATGGGACTCCCATTCGAAAGCATCTTCCAATCGTCCTTCAATTTCACTATCCAATAGGAGAAGTACACGTAATTATCTATTTTCCTGAGTCAACGTAGTTTCAAATCACTATCACACGTTTCCTTTTCTGATTGGTTAATTAGCCCAACACTGTATTGGATTCACTGGTTCTTGTTTGGTCTCTCCACGTCGTGTTTTATGATTCTGGATCTTTCTCGGACTTTTGTTTTTGTTATTTGTTACTAAATTCCAGAAAAATAACAGATATTTTTCTTGATTCGTATCGATTCCAGATCTCCCCACCGGCTTTATTTTTGTTTTTATAAACTTAATTCAAAAAAAAAAAAATAATAAAACATTTATTTGATGGTCAACTTTAAAGGAAACTTTAGATATCAACACGATTTGATTTCAACAATTTTTTGAACATTTTCAAATTACGTCATTTTAAACAATTTAATTTTTTCTAAAATAAAACCAAACTATTTTTTACAATTTGATTTGGTTTCTAACCATGATCGTAGAGGCGTAAAATAATATGTTTTAAAAAAACTGAAAAAGAAAATATTACACAAATGTTTTAAACTAATTTATTTGTCTCAATGGAAGTTTAAACTAATAAATAATATTGCGGTTTCATTTTTAGAATGAGAAAATTATTATCATAAACAAATCGTTATTTTTCTAAAGAGTCAACCGAAGCCGATTAGCAAGTAAATTTGTTGAAGCATATTGATAATAAATAGTATATCTTGAGTAAACAAATACTTTTTCTATTAAACAAATTTGAGTGAACGGTTCGATTTGATTTCAAGTGATTATCGAAACCTGTATAATATAGACCAAAATCAATAGTTTAAAATTTACATTTTTAATTCAAATTGGCGGATTGGCAATTTTTTGTTCACCCTTACCATGTCTAATAAGGTGAATTATATAATATTAACAGGGAAATTGGTATAATTGGTCACTAACCTTTGTCCATCTTGATTTTTTTGTCCAAACATTTAAATCGTGGTGCAAAAGATCCAAAACCTTTGAATTTTTAACACGATTGCTCTTTTCGGATCGATTTGTACGAAAAGATAGTTAGCTCAGCGCTTGGACAACACTTTCTTTTCAAGGTAAATTGCATATGTAGTCCCTACTTTGGCAATAGTAGCAATCGTCTTCTTAACAATATTGATCAATTTAATACAATACCAAATATGCCCTTAAAGCTATCGCAGTATATTTTTAATAAGAGACTTATTATTTGTGAAATATTTCTCTATATAAAATGTACGTCGAAGTTCCATAAAAAGAAATGAGTAATCACAAGAACACTTTGTGGTTCTCGAGTTTGCTCTATATTGTTTTAATAGACGTCTTGCAAATCCTCGTTAACTAAGGAATAAACATTGGAACCTTTCTTACAAGTTCTTCCTTTCGGCAGTTTCACTTTTGGGTCTAACTCACAAGCTTCGAAAAGTAGTTCCATAATTTTAAAAGGATTACCACCTCGTACATATCTACATATAGATTAAGCCTTATTTCAATAAAATTCAAGATCCAAAACATTACAATATTTGTTATCGAAAAGATTGAAAGATATTTATCACATGCATGGAAATCATTTTGATCTTCAAATTTTGTCATTCTTGAAAATCTTATCTCAATGGATAAGTTGTAACACTATGACAATGCACTTTTGTATTTTTGTCTTTAAACTTTATGCCAATTACATATTTAAAAGCATAAAATTCACCAAAATTCTTCGTGTCTATCTTCTTAGAGATCAAATCTTAATTTTCCCTATTGTTTAAGCGTGATCCCATCTTTGGATGTGAAATAACATTGTGCAATGTTTGGCTTAATTCTTAAAGATGGAAATTACAATGTGTCAATATACAATTTGCATCAATTAAATATGGTAAGTGCAGTATAAATAATGCTTATTTGAAACGGAGAGTATTAAGTATACGATAAAGTACAATGAACTTGAATTGACATATGGTAGATATATTAAAGTTGAAGATATTTATCAACATAGTTATCACAACGAAAGAGTAACATTTTTAAATAATTTGATTAGTTTTAGGATTTCACCAGACGAAATGCTTTTATATTATTTCCATGAGAAGATGACTTGCAGAAAGATAATTTTAAATAGAAGACCTAAAATTAGGATTGGATGTCTGGCGGTTCAATCCGAATATTTCAATATATGGAACCATTCATTACACTTTGAGTATTTCGTAAATAGGAGAAATCGGGTCTTGTAATTACTGGAATCGAACCCGAAACCAATTGATCAATTTGACTTGATGTTCAGTTTTACTCATAACCTTATTTGAAAAATCGTGTGTTGACAATACAAATTACCTTCTCGGTATCTATTAGAATAGAAGAAATCAAATATATCACAAAATACATATTTCAACACCTTCTTAATCTATTGAAAATATGTTATCAAATAACATCCAATATCAAGTATAATAGCATGCTATATCATACTTGAAACTTGCGAACTTGCTACTTGCTCGGTCGGATCATTGGATTGGAATAAATTGTAAAGAGGAAAAAAAAAAAAAAAAAACCTTATAAAAACTACAAATTTGGTTCTAGAGTCGAGTACTCGGTTGAAGAATCGGAAACTCCATTTTTTATTCGAAGATTCGTTGCAATTTAAATGTCCATCCCTACCTGAAACCTCCCACCTCCTGCTTTTCTATGTAATTTGACTATTTCTAAGGCTTGTCTTGTGCATTTTTTTAACTGGAGATGTTGGCATTTGGTCTGCTGTAGAGGCGTAATTGGAAGTATCAAATGGTATCTACAACCTACTTTAGTAGTTTTTCTTCTTCCCCCCCTTTTTTTTCCTTCTAGTTATTATTTTTATTATTATTATTTTGGAAGCCAAGGAATCCACATTTGTCGAGAGTTACTTTATTTATTTATTTTTGGGAAGCTAAGGAATCCACATTTCTCAAGATCTTAGCACGAGACCCTATTGATGAATATGACAAGCAAACAGAAAATTCCGAATAGTCCAGAGTCACATCTTTTTTAAACTCGAGAGTTAGAAAATATTTATTTGTTACATGGGCTATGATACATCGCTTGAGGCTCTAGTGGCATTTAGAGCTCGTTTGACATGATTTTTGTTTTTGCTTTTTGTAGAAGGACTTTTGGAGGAAGTTTAATTTTTATAATGTCCCGAAAGTTTTATAGAATAAAATTATTGTCCTATCTGTTATATTTTTATAATTATGGAAAGTTACGGACTAAGGTAAAATAGTACTAAATTCAATACTATTTTGGGTCAAAAAATAATTTTTGATAGAGTGATAATTAGTAAATCAATATTGAACTCTTTTTGTAGCTTGTAATTAATTAAAAGTTTTTGACTCGAGAAAAGTTAATTCGAATGAGCGAAGCCTAATTTCAAAGAAGCTATCATTAATTTGTATTTGATTAAGTTGGTTATTCATCGGCAGCCACTTGTGATGATATAAAATTTTAATCCTTGGATTAGAATGAAAGATTGATTAACTATGCTAATTTAATACAATTTACACATTGTTTTATTATTTGACTAGAAAAATATATATTTAATATATGTTTACTTAAATTCTTATCAACTTTTTCCAAAGCTGTCCTGATTCAAATTCTAGTACAACAAGTCCTCCTCACTGTTTTCTAATATATATATATATACATAAAGAAATATTATGGAGTATATCATTTTGTCATATATATTTTTAGAGTAGCTCATTAAGTTGCCCGAATGTAATGAATTTGGTAATGATTTAAAATTTAAAAAACGTGAGTCGTCACAATTTTTGTTTGAAAAGTAATTTTTAAAAGCAAGTCAAATTGAACCAGCTTTTTCTAAATATGCTTTTAACTATCAGAAGCACTTTAATAAAATTAGCCAAATGAATTCAAAAGTAACTTTTGAATTTCAAAAGCTCCTTTTAACTTTTCAAAAGTCATGTCAAACAAACCCTTAGATCAATACGTTATTTAGAATACTTAAAATTTATCGCTCATGGCACCCAGCTTTGGTCTTGGTCCACTTGATGGTCTTGTGATGTCTTAGTGGAAGTGAATAACATAAAATTTAAATGATTATAAATCGTGGATTCTACAAAATACGTTAATAACATTAATTGTTATTCTACATAACTTGTGGATAAAAAGTATATCACTTCATAGAACCTGATAGGCTGATACAGTGATTTTAAAGATGAAAAGATTATCTTGTCACTAAAAACTATTAACACATCATAAGAATATTATTTACATCAAACCAAACAGTGATCTCCATTTATCGAACAAAGTAGAAATGAAATAACGTTTCATTCTTACTTGGCAACATCACCATCCTGGTTTAGATCACTTCCTTAAGATGCAGCAACCATGGATGCTCCTGTCCTTAACATTGCTTGCTCCGTACTTATTGCAGCAGGATTACAAGCACGCAACATTTTACATACATCGTTTGTTTCCAAAAACTGCTCGGCATTGACAAGGATAGCAGGGGCATACTTGAAAACCTGTCTCTTACACTGCCAGAAAAAAATAATAATAATAATAAATAAATTGATAGTAAGCTAATCGAAGAGATTAAATTGAATCCATAGCATTAGCCTCTCACTTATAACAAATTTTCACGCCCCGAGAGATTATTTACAAGTGCAGATAATACCGGACCTCAACCATCAGACTAAGAGCACGTTTGGCTAAGCTTAAATGCTTACATATAAGTAAATAAGTGAGTAGAAAGAACATATCCAAGATAAATGTTTTAAGTATTTATATCTGATACTGATGGTATGTTGGAATATAAAAAGGTTTTGGCCGGGAAAAATACTCGAGGTCTGGAAATAGTTCATTTTGTCAACTAAATGTAACAGCTCTGGGAATCGTTGTTCAACTAACAGAGGCTCCCCCCCACCCTTTTTTTATGGTTCTAACCATAAATAATGTGATGTGGGTAATCATGTTCTTAGAAAATACTATAAAGAGTTGAAGTACTGAATTTCAGCATGTATTCATCAGACTTAAATAATTAGGCATAAAAAAGGGCTTCTTACTTTCAGGGATGTACCATTCAAGAGGATGAACAGAGCCTATGTCATGTCAAATTACCAAGCCTAATTTAGCCCCTACTCGGTGTAGATTAAAAGTTGATTAAAATCTCAAGTCAAAGTCGCCAATTAATTTTAACCGTACATTTCACGGGATCCACAACTTTTCAACTACACTTTCCATCAACTTTTATCAAAATCTATTAAAAATCTGAGGGATAAAATAATTTACCATGGTTCAAGCACATCAATTTCAGTGATGGAACCTTGGAGATGAAAAGATTTTACAAATGCCTAGATATCCCATAGAACTGTTCTTACCTTATTGACACGGTCTTTCATAGCACCACATGCCTTCATAAGCAGCTCGATTATTTCTAACTGAGAAAACAAAAGAATATAAAAATAATAAAGAGCTATGTTTCATAGAGCTAAAACTAAATGCTGGGTGATTTATTAAGAGAATGATGAAGGTTTATTAAGGACCAGTTAAAAAACTTATAAAGCTTGCCGGCCTACTCATCATTGTAAAACAGAGTTGACAATGTGAGGTTTCCCTTCACCTTGTACATTAGAGCCCTGTTTGGCACAAATTAAAATCTAGATTTGAATCTAAATCAAAGTCAACAATTAATTTAACCATATATTTTATAGGTCCCACAATTTTTCAACCATACATTTCATCAACTTCGATTAATATATTTAAAAAATCTAATTTTAATCACCATCAAATAGGGGCTAAATATCTCAATTAAACTCCTGAACTGAAGTCAAAGGGATCTTGCCCTCAACATAGGTTACAGAAACACACCCGACCGATTCTTGTCATTCTTGTTCTCTAATATCATGATAAAAGCCCATGGGTCGACTGCATCATTAGAAAATCGGCTTGACAATGTGAGATTTCCCTTCAACTTATAGATTTCACATCTCAATTTTACTTGCGTGATCTGGAACGTGCTAACAAATAACTAGTCCTAGTAAAAATAAGACACCAATCAGCTGAGGACTCAATATTACCTGTGTGTGGGGGTCCTTCAACTTCATTAAGGCCTCTGTGACAGCTTGATGGCACAAATTACATTTATCGTTAACAAGATGCTGAGAAATGGAAACTACTTTTTCGCAAAGGTCAACCTTCCGACAGAATTCTCCTGGTTGCATTGAAGAAACCTCTAAGAAAAAGAGTGGGACATAATAGTCCATCAAAGTAATGCACTGCAAGGACAAGACTCACAAGAGTCAGAATAAGATCGTCATAATTTGAAATTGGCTGTCACTGAAGGTCTACTCACATTTAAAAAAATGTTCATGTTTTGGTCATATATATATATATATATAATGGAAGAATGGAATGATGGCATTGAATTTCAATACATAATTATCACTTAATCAAAGTTCTATATATACCTGTTTCTTGAATGTTGGGATCCTAAAGCAGGATTTATTAAGGATGCCAATAATCTCTGTTTGAGTTTTGTTCTCTGAAAGGTAATTAAGAGCCTCAGTAGCAAATTCTTCACATAATGTGCACGGTTTTTCATTCTTGGTAACGTCATCCATGTATTGAGCTTCTCCCTCAAGCAGCTTATTATTTGTCTGTGCGGCTGTTAGAAGCAGAAGGAATTAGTATTTTACAGCAATGTGATCAGTTTTGCGTGAATTATCAAGAAAAGTCATAGTATTTTCAAGCAGATCCAAACATGCATTGTCAAGTAAACAAACTCTGTGTTCAGGCTGAGACTGAGCACATATGGCTAAGCTTGAAAAGTTCACTTATAAGTAAATAAGTTAGTCTAAAATATGTAGGTTATACTCAAAATTGAAAATAAGTTACTAATTTTGATACTAAGTAAGAAACTCCTTTTACTTTAAAGTAAGAACAAATTAGCTTATCCAAACATGTTTCGAAATAAAAATGATACTTAAAAGTAACTTCTACTAATTTTTTTGCTCAGCTAAACGTGTCTCGAGGTGTCTACTCTCATAGTGGTAAAGAAGTACCTGAAGTAATTACCCGTCCCACAGTGAAGTGATTAGCTGTTTCCAGATCTCTAGCATTGCAGCACCAGCATGTGCTCAGCATAAAAAGAACCAAGAGCACCCTTGTATCCATGCTGCCAAAACAGATACTAGGTCAACCCAAAACCATAAAATGGCAATACAGTAAGCAAGAAAAAGAAATGTCCAATACTTTAGCATTATATTGAAAAAAGGATGAATATTACATATGCAACAAAGATTATTCCTTAAAGGATAAAATAAAGAAAACAGAAAAATAAAACAACTTTCAGATGGGCAATCATCAATCTTTTTTGCTGAAATATATTCATAGTGCTTAGCAGACGTGGAATAATACTCCGTTTTCTCCTAGTGAAACATATTATGTGATCTTTATTCACGTTAACGGGTTTACGGTAATAAAACTCAATTAAAGATAATTTTTTTAAAACAGAAGACCCCACTATGTGGCCAAACTAACCATAAGAATCAGAACTACAAACCAAAGACAACATACTCGAAAGCAGATGTGCAAAAATGCAAGATAGTTATAAATCACATGATAAGCAAAGTAAATTGTAACAACTACTAAGCACACACCTTCCTTTTACAAGCTAGATATAAGGGTGGGTTATTCCTTGTGTGTTTGTAAAATTGTAATTCAAATATCAAACTCAGACAAAGAAATATAAGTTTTTGCATTTAGCTTTTACTCAATATCAAGAGGCACAAGCATCAGC